>NC_047118.1:90859294-90966794 GCF_902500255.1 Thalassophryne amazonica
GTGTCCTTGTAAAACAAACCGCCCGTGAACTGCGATTTCAATGAAGCGGGGGAAAAGTTCAGCAGCGTCTCAATCATTGCCCTGTACGGGTGCGTCGCGCTGGACTGGGAAATCAGCCGGTCACCCAGAGTCACGTCGACTTGTGAGAAAATCGTATTGAGAGGATAATTTATGACGCCCACGCGGGCGTCATTAGCCAGGTCAGTCCCGTCGGCGTTTGTAATTTTCATTCGCAGATAAAGCAGCGTATTATTGAGGTCTAAATACCTCTCACCGTCTCCGGGGATAAAAAACTCGATAGGGCCCATGTCCGTCAGGGCTGATAACGGGCTGACTTCAACGTATTGGCTTTGCTCGATGGACAGCTGGGTCCCGGGGACGGCGAATAAATCCAATTCGCTCATGGTGCATTCGGGGGAATTATTTCGCAAAAGAGACATTGTTTAAGAGAAAATATCCCCGGACAACCTCCTCTTCTTATGCTTCCTTCGAACTGTTCTGCTTTTTCCGGGGGTCTTTCGCTTTTTAACTGTTTTGACCCGTTTCCCCGGGGGGCGTTTCCGGGGCCTTCTTGAGAGCACCATGATCCCGGACCCCCGCTGCTGCTCGGGCTCCTGACTCCGTCCGGCCCTCTCAACAACGCGGCTCACTACGTCGGAAGCGATGCTTCGGGCTGCGTTTTTCAGGTGAGGTTTGGCGATCGTGTATCCTTGTTTAATCAGCGGCGACACAAATTTGAACAGTTTCGAAAATATGTTCCCGAGCCCGCGCCCGTACATAACAGGAGCGCCGTGGAAGCCGTGAAGGCCATTCCCGACTTGATTTTCATAGTAAGGCACAAATCTCGGCTTTGTGCGCTGCCCCAGCCATTTTTTTTTTATCCCGCCGGTTTAAAATGTAATGTCACAACCACTTTACCGTATCTGAAATCCACCGTTTGATCTTGATCGCTTTTGATTTCGATGCGTATTGTCTCAATATGTCTTTTGGAGACCGGGATGTAATAAGCGGGGTTGAATTTCTTTGTAATTATTTCCCCGAAACGACCTCCAATTTCGAACGCTCGGAGGAGAGGAGCAAAAGCGTCACCCACCGCCTGAGGCTGTACAACGTCTGTATAACAGAACAGGTGATACATCCCTGCTTTTATATCGGGGTAGCGGGGACAGCTCGTGACCCCGGGTCCGCATCTCAGCCATTGATTAGGGTGCATCCCCAGCATGTACGCCGTCGGGGCTTCAAAATATACCTGGCTGGTACCGTCTCCTTCCCACAGAAACTTTTTCTGGATATCGTCATATTTTAAAGTCAGATTCGGATCTATAGTCTTCAAACGAGGGTTTATCAGCCCTGCAATAACCTCAAAGTTATCATAATATCCCGTGTCAAAATATCGCGAGTGAACGGCGAGTTTGTTCTTGCCCGTAATTTTCATCACCTGGAACGTACAGGAAGGCTTTTCCGGGATATTTAACCAGGTGTGCGGATAACAAATTTCCGTCAGCGCCACATCCCAGTCACCCTCTAGATCCAGGTGTCGAGCCAAGTCCACCTGGTAGCATGAAATTGTGTTGTCCGGGAATACTTTTAGGCTGGCGTTTGAAGGCAGAGTCATATAAAATCCGTGTTTCAGATCCCGATCCATTTCTCATATGTCGGTTGAAGATGGAAGTTCTCATATTTATACGGCCATCAGCTGGTCCGCGGGAACCCAGGAGTTAAATTTCTCGGGCCAATTTTTCCATCTGACAAATACAAATTTCTTTCCCTTGGTAAAACGTTCACGAATAATTTCTTGAACCTGATACGGTCTGTCTTTTGCTATTTTAACCTTCTGCAATTCCGGTTCATAGAATGAGCCTTCAATGATCTCACCGTCATAATCTTTCAATTTATAAACGGGCGGCGTACGTTGTATACATTCTGACACCGTGAACATTTCATCCGTAAAACTTTGTTCATATTTTTTATCAAAAACTCCCCTGAGCTTGGAGACCCTGACTATATCTCCGACCTTATATTTACACTTCACAGGCCTCCTGCGTAGGGTGGATGCCCCGTACAAATTTTGAAACACTTGATCGACATTTCGATCATTAACCTCATTCGGCCTCATCTTAATGCTTTTATGATAACTCTCGTTATAAGCCGTGAGTAAAGACGGTAGGACGTCGATGTATCTTCTCGTGTTTTTAGCAGTAAAATATCTCCACATTCTCGTCTTTAGCGTGCGATTAAACCTCTCGACAACCGAGGCTTTCAGATCACTTGCGGTGGCAAAATGTAGAATCCGGTGTTTTTTCATTAAATCCTTGAACGGTTTGTTAAAAAACTCTTTCCCGGCATCAGTCTGCATCTTCAGAGGCACCCCGCTCTGCTTTAAGAGTGAGGCAAAGGCCTGTGAGACTTCGCGCCCTTGCTTTGACTTCAGAGGTCTGGCATACGCTTTTTTTGAGAAGATATCGATAACGGTCAGCAGGTACTTGTACCCGTCGTTAAAATCTGATAACCCCTGCATGTCGCATAAATCCGCCTGAAATTGGTTAAGCGGGTTTGTGACAAATACTCTATTTCTTGGAAAATGCGTCCTGGCAGGTTTGTGTAATGTGTATGCATCTTCCCCCGACAGGAAATCTCTGATATGCTTCATACGAATTTTAGAGCTGTGTTGATCATGCAGAGCCCTGCGTAAACGCTCCGGCCCTCCAAAACTCCCCGGATTTACCGGACTATAATATACATCCTTCATTAAACCCTCATCACCCATCTTTTAAGACGGATCTCTTCAGAATGATGAACCGGATAGTCCTTTTGCATTTTTATATGTTTTAGCGACCATAAATATTAGTCTTTTGTTTTAAATTGAACTCTGATTCAGCACCGCGGAGAGCGCTCACAGAGCAGCCTCGAGCTTTTAATAAGACCGTGTTAAAACCCCTCATTAATTCATACGAGCACCTTTTTTCCACCAAAACCTCGTTTGTATGACTCTGTCTTGCAATATGAAGCGCCTTGAGGCAACTGTTTTGTTGTGGTTTTGGCACTATATAAATTTGATTTGTAAAACATTTCACCCTTTTTCAACAATATTATAGGAAAGAACACAGGCCGTATAAGGTTTAGAATATGTGCTTTATTACATTCATTAAAGTCACACACAGAGAAAAAACAATTGTTCATGTTTATTAAACACAGCATACGTGAAGGAAAAAAGTATACGTTCACGTACAAAACTGGAAAACTCTCAGTAATACATCTCCCCCGCATTTACGGTTTATTTCAGTATTCAGCTGTAAAAGTGTAGGAACAATCTCCCCTCTGGACACCCCCATCTGTTTCACCCGGCACGCTATCACATCCACAAACAGAGTGTATAATGTAAGCAGATGCATCGTATTACACCGTGTAAAATCGTCAGTGGTCAAAACAGAGATTTTCAGTAATACGTTGTACAGAGATTTTTCAGATGAATGGAGAGCCGCGCTGTAGATATGATCTGTCCAGACTCCGGGCCCGGGGCGACGTCTGATAACGTCGAAAACCCTCTCCATAGCGCATAAAGGCGGGGCGTCTGGGATCTCCAGCCTGCGAATGACTACCCGCTCCAGCTTATACGAGAGTCCACGTATAATATAAACTTCCCGCAAGCTTTGAAAGAGAATCATCACACAATTACCCATGACTGTAAACAATATAATGATATTTAAAAAACAAACAAAAAAAAACAAACAAAAAAAAAGCAGGTTTTTCTTCAGTCGTCTGGGTTATAGACAGCTACCATCCCCTCCAGGTCGAGATCTGCGTCTTCACCGAAACATGTGTACAGTTCGTTGATCTTTGCTTCAAAAGTGATCAGTGTATTTCAGCTCAGTGAGGATGTTTTCTACCAGCCCCCTGAACCCTCGCAGCCGATGGGTTGAGGAAGCGCTGGGCTAGGAGCTTTACCACAGCCGGGATGAAGGTCGGTCTCCAGAGTCTCACCATTAATCTCTCAAAATGTCCGGTAAAGAAATATTCATTTAACGGGTCCAGGCACTCGTGCTGGCGCTGGCTGGGGTGATCGATCTCACACCCGTAACAGAGTTTTTGTCTGTAACTTTTGATCACAGCCAAAAGTAAGTGTGCCACGCCGACTTTCACCGTTTTCAGGAATTCCTCTGACAGGAACCCGTCAGGCCGGTCAGATGCGAAAGATGTGGCGTATTTCTCAGCCGGCTCGAGGTCTTGTACCTCCCGCGGACTCGCGGCCTCCGTGACAGCGGGAAGAGACCCCACGCCTCCCGGGCTGGAAAGCGCGTGAGAAGGATGGATCTCGCCCCAGACCGCCTCGAGCTGAACTCCCCACGGGCTCTCGTACCCACCGCGGGTCCGTGAAGCCTGGCTCAGGGAGGGCCGGTCTCTTCCACAGTCGAGCGCGCAGTCACAAGCGATGTCGTCGGCCGCTGCAATGGGAGAGGTTGAGGAGCTCATGCTGGTTCGTCGTCCGATGCTTGAATGAGATGTGGTCCCCTGGTTTTTATAGAAATCCCCGTGCATGCGGGGAGGAGCTACGTCAGAGTTTTTTTTATTTTTTTATTTTTTTTTATTTTATTTTTTATTTTATTTTTTTATTTATTTTTTTTAAGTAAAAAGAGGGGCCAAGTTTTTTCGGACTTCGATAACGTCCCTCCAGGCCAGGCACCTTGTAAAGAGGCCCGTAATCCTGTCGTTGCAGGTGTTGAACATCTCATGCCAGCTCTCAGCCGCAGCTGTGACGCTTCTGACGTGGCCGCTGGCACTAACCCGCTCCAACTTAATTTCACCCTCAGAGACAGTGTCAGGAGGTCCACGCTGGAATATCACCCTATAGCGAGGCCCCTGGGCGCTGAGCCAGGTGAGTTGGAAGCGTGTTTTCTTCTTTTCCGGCGTCCGATCTCCTGGAGGTTCAGGGTTGACCGTGTCGCGAATCATCGAGCCCGCCGCCGCGGAGAAGACACCCCAATCGGCGGAAGTAAGCGCCACCCGTGGGGTTCCTCGAGTGGCAGTCTCACCCTCGGCCAGAGTGAAGAAACTTACTTGGGCATAATACGGGTCGAACGTGTAAGTTAAACGTTCGTGCCCCTCCAGGCTGTACGTCAGATCTTCCTCCGGTATCGGCTGGCTCAGACGGCTGACGTACATTCTCGCTTTTTTTGGGGCAAGCGAGCCTTCTGTTGTCATGGTGATGTTAACCGGGGTCTCGCAGATGTAGCGGAGGATCGGAGTTCGTCTCGCCATGGTGAATGCTGTATGTCACTCTATCGTCAAAAGGGGATTTTTAAACCCTTCTTCGTCCGCGGGGCGTAATTCCTTACCTTTTGCTCTAAAAACACCGTTTGGCGTAAGTGATAAGGAGCATTGTTTATTGTTCGGGCTCGGGGCAGCATCTCCGCTCAGCGGGTGTCCCGCGCCCCATGATCGATCGGCTAATATCTTAAAAGAAAACATCATCTGGCGTGAGTGATAAGGAGCATTGTTTATTGTTCTTCGGGTTCATCACCTCGGGGCAGCATCTCCGCTCAGCGGGTGTCCCGCCACACACACACACACACACACACACACACACACACACACACACACACGCACACACACACGCACTCACACAGACACAGCGTCTGCAACAGGTTTTACAGCCGTGTTTCCGCGAGCGGCTCTATGCGTGGGTATTTGACCGTCTTGCTGCAAAGACTTACAGCCGAGAGAGACGGGTATTTGTTCCCCTTCTTTAATTTACGAATTAAAAAACAGAAAAGGAAACGTAATAATTTAAGAATTAAAGATATTAAAGGGTCATTAAATAATAGACAGTGATTTATGTTTAATTATTTCAGAATTAGTTAATTCTTTAATACATTAAAAAGATCTAGGTATTTTTAATCGTTCTTTAATTCATGAAATAAAATGACATTAAAATATTAGACCCTGGGTGGGAGGGGAGGTATGGCTTGGAGGCGGTGCTTGGCCGGGGTTAGGGGAGGAGCTTGGGGGTGGGGCTAGGGGAGGAGCCAGGGGCGGAACTAGGGGAGGAGCTGGGGGCGGGGCTTAGGGGCGGGACATACTGACGTCATCGACTCTGATTGGATGTGACGTCATAAGGGGCGGGGGCTCGGAGGCGGGATCAGGGGCGGGGCTTAGGGGCGGGGCATAATGACGTCATCGATTATGATTGGCTGTGACGTCATAAGGGGCGGGGCTTGGAGGCGGGACTAGGGGAGGGGCTTAGGGGCGGGACATAGTGACGTCATCGATTCTGATTGGCTATGACGTCATAGAGGGGGCGGGGCTTAGTGACGTGGCCGATTTTGATTGGCAGCTGTCACTTTTTTGACGAAAGGTGGGTCAGTTTTCTCTCTGTGGTGCATACAGAGCCTTCAGTTAATTCAAAATGCTGCAGCTAGAGTACTGACGGGGACTAGAAGGAGAGAGCATATCTCACCCATATTGGCCTCTCTTCATTGGCTTCCTGTTAATTCTAGAATAGAATTTAAAATTCTTCTTCTTACTTATAAGGTTTTGAATAATCAGGTCCCATCTTATCTTAGGGACCTCGTAGTACCATATCACCCCAATAGAGCGCTTCGCTCTCAGACTGCAGGCTTACTTGTAGTTCCTAGGGTTTGTAAGAGTAGAATGGGAGGCAGAGCCTTCAGCTTTCAGGCTCCTCTCCTGTGGAACCAGCTCCCAATTCAGATCAGGGAGACAGACACCCTCTCTACTTTTAAGATTAGGCTTAAAACTTTCCTTTTTGCTAAAGCTTATAGTTAGGGCTGGATCAGGTGACCCTGAACCATCCCTTAGTTATGCTGCTATAGACTTAGACTGCTGGGGGGTTCCCATGATGCACTGAGTGTTTCTTTCTCTTTTTGCTCTGTATGCACCACTCTGCATTTAATCATTAGTGATCGATCTCTGCTCCCCTCCACAGCATGTCTTTTTCCTGGTTCTCTCCCTCAGCCCCAACCAGTCCCAGCAGAAGACTGCCCCTCCTTGAGCCTGGTTCTGCTGGAGGTTTCTTCCTGTTAAAAGGGAGTTTTTCCTTCCCACTGTAGCCAAGTGCTTGCTCACAGGGGGTCGTTTTGACCATTGGGATTTTTACGTAATTATTGTATGGCCTTGCCTTACAATATAAAGCCCCTTGGGGCAACTGTTTGTTGTGATTTGGCGCTATATAAATAAAATTGATTGATTGATTGATTGATTGATTTTACACTCATCATAAGGTTAGGATACTGTGTCCTCCAAAAGTATTGGAACACTTGGAATTTCACACATTTTAACTTGTTTATGCCATTTTAAATACAAGAAATACAAAAAAAATTAAAGAATAAAAATTCATAAAATTATGTTCCTCAAACTCAAACTGAAAGCAAATCTCTAAAACCTGATAAAACCTGTAAATAATAATCAGTTTTATTGCCAGTTTTCTTCAAGTCAGGGGATGGAAACATGAACATTTCCAAGTCACTGAATATGTCTTGGACTTTATTTACATCAATTATGAAGAAATATAAAAGTTTCTTTCACCAAAACATCAAATCTAGTCTTTCATCTCAAATGTACTTTCTGTCAAATTGTAGCTGAACTTTCAGGTGTTCTTTTGAAGAAGGCTGTGACTACGGGTACGGACCCGTATCTACAGAGACCGTTCTCTTACCGACCAATCAGAATGCGCAAATATGTCCGTACCCGTGCGCACCTGTCATTATTGTATGTGTCGCTTAAGGCTTAAAGCCTTTGAAACAATCCCTGTAAGCCTTAACTTTCACAGTCCGCTAATGCTACTGTATACGAAATTCAATGGGAGTGGTGTGAGTTTGGTCGTTGGAATTTTTGCCCCCGTTTGACCCACGCATGTGCAGATGTGTTGCGCACTTTGCTTATTCTCCTCAGTCTGTACCTTTAGCAGTCCCGCAGAAGATACGAATGTACGTATCCTTAGCCACTTCGTTTTAAGAAAATCCTCCTCTACACCACTTCATCAGGAAGCTGGATTTTATATTTTAATTCATTCATATCAAGTTGTAGAGATTTGCTTTCAGTTTAAGTTAAGGAAGATAATTTTAGAAAAAAATGTATTTGAAATGGAATAAACAAATTAAACTGTGTGAAATAGCAGTCAATGTGACTCACTGATTTCAAAATGCAGCTCTTTCAACCAGACGTGTGGTGCTGTGACATTTCAATCATCTGTGTCCAATCAGATTTCAGGGAAGTCCAGTGAAACCCCGGCCTCCACTCTAGCTTCACCCATGCCAGGAAGTGTTTGAGATTTGAACATTTCCTGTTTTACTGTGACTGAAAATTTGGCACTTCCTGTTTGAGTGTGAGCTTGCCACTGAGTTCCCATGAGATTTCATGGGATCTCGTCTGTCAATCCAGGAAGTGTTTGATATTTGAACATTTCCTGTTTTACTGCAGATATGAAATTTGGCACTTCCTGTTTAGGACGCCCTGTACCATGAGCGAGCTTTGCGCCGCTACATGATGCTTCGCTCGTATTATCTCTTGGTTTGTGTTTTGTTCTCATGTTCATGCCCAGTTCATTGTTATATTTTATTCTGCCCTCAGTTTTTGTTTTATCTCGGATCATAGTTCTCTGTTTCCCTCACACCCCTCCGAGTATATTCCCACTCCACAGCGCTGCACCTGCCTCATGTCTTTGTGTGTGCTTTGCGTTTTCTTTCACTCACACTCTTGGCACCTGTTCACGCATCTTTGTATCTTACATCACTCCACTTTGTGCACTCCCTTCCTCACTATCTTGCCCCATGTATAATCTTTGTCCACCTGTCACGCCCCCTTTCTGGATTGTTCCTCACATGCACCTTTTTAACACCTGCCTTATTTAAACACCTCCCAGCCATCACTCCTCTGCCAGTTTGTCATCTTTGCACACATTCCCTGCGTGAATATGACTGTGTTTTTGCCTGATTCTGATTGTATCCTGCTCCGCTGACTGACCACATGTGTAGCATAGCAGAGCCTGGAATAAAGACCATGTTTACTCCTCCACCTAAGCCAAGTCTGGGAGTCTACTTTGCGGATCTAACTGCTACAGTTGCCTGACAGTAGGGACATTCACTGATCTTGCCAGTGACATACGTGTCTCTGGGTCTTCGGCCTTTGGGATTGAGAGGCGCCTGGGAAGAGCGTATGGAGTCATGAGGTCACTGGTCAGAGGTATTTGTGATGCTGATATCTTTGCAGTCGATTGCAGCTTCCAAGTCTTCAGGGTCCTTCTTGTATTGCTGTGTGGTTGTGAGACTTGGACAGTAACCAGTGACCTACTTTGGAGGATCCTTGGATACCACTGAATTGACCAACTTTCAGAGACTAGGATGAGTAGGATCACTTGCATTGTGAGGAAGCGTCAGCACAGACATTTTGCCTGGCATCAGGGCACCCTGCCCCCCACCCCGTGTTTTCTCCCCCTGGTCTCCCCCTTGTTATAGCTCCTCCCCCCTGTCTTTTCCCCATGGACATCTCTGCCTGGTCCCTCCTGCCTTTAACTTAATAATTAATTAAAGTTATCACAATCAGCACTGAACTACTACAAAGTGTCAGCGGGGCTTAAGGGGACGTAGATGTTGTATCATAAATGAAGCAGACTGAACTGCTTCGGAGAAGAAGTTTTCTAAAGGTCATATGCTTGCTAGGTAACTAATTGTAAAATCATATAAAAATTTCATGTCTCTGGTTGTCTCACCATGGATAAGGTTACTTCCACACAAGGAAATTCCAAGATCATTCATGAGGGGAAGATCTATGTAAAGCCCAAAATAAAACAAAACTCAACACGTGGTGTGAAATATTATGAATGTGAAAATAGAAATAAAAGGGAAGGACAACGGGGGGGTGATGCCCTAGAACCATTCTGTCCAGGTGCTCTGTGCGTGGTCCAGATGCAGGTGCCTGAGTGTTGAGGACCCCAACAGAATAGGGGGCGCCCACATCACAGTAAAATCACCAGTGTTAAATTAACACTGACAGTGTACATATGTTCGCCACTCTGGCCAGAGAAGGACCATAAGTTCACTGCCAGTGTTAGATTTACACTGGTGACTTTACTGTGATTCCACCTGGCGTGGAGAAGATGGGCTGGTTGTCTGCCTGGCTGGTTGCCTTCCAGGACCCAGCGTGGTGCCGTTGATGATGCGGCGCACCGGTCTGTGCTCCCTGATGTGACTTGTGATCTCACAGTGACATTAAGATGTCTGTCAGATTTACTGTCAAGTGACCAAAAACAGTCTCAACAACTACAAATGTGTTTCTTTTTTTGAGCACCAAACTGCTGGCGCTCGGACGACCAGGAAGGGTTTCTGTGTTTCTACGTGTGGCCCAAAAATATGGAATCATCTGGCAAAGGAACTCCAGCGATGTCCAAATGTCAATCAGTTATAAGGAACTGATGTTTTCTGAAAATTCAATTCATGTTTGAAGGACTATGTAGCTGCTGGTTAAACTATGGACAATGACGTTATTGATTTTGTATTATTATTTCTGGATTGTGCAATGTGTGCTGTTATTGGTATTGGAATTTGAGTTTATTGATTATTTTAAGATGTCTGTGTTTTGCAGTTCTGCTCACTTTGATTTGTTTGGCTGTGATAAGTAAAAGTCGCTTAGGTCAAAGGGGTCGGTGTATATCAGCTTTGCTTCGACCTGCACCCTTTCGGTTGCGTGGGTTGACTGGCTGAGAAATCAGTTTGGTTTATTTTGTGTTGTAAAATTCTTTCCTTGAACTGAATAAAGTTGAACTTGAACTTTTCTTTCAAAAAGTCACAGATGATGAGTGGACCTGGTAACACCGATACTGACCACACTTGCTGTTTCAGGGTCCAAACAGCCCCGACGTCATCAGTGACATCACCACAGAAAGTGCGTCGTGGTACTTTTATTTTATTTATTGTTTTTGACATTTGGATTTTAACCGAATCTCTTATTTGAAAACAAAGGAATAAAATGACTTAAATGACCTTTAACCTTCTGAGCCATAGATCTGAGCAGCAGCATTACAGTCACATGGCACCAGCTCACGCTCAGTAGAGGGAGTCATCTCTCAGTCACACCTGTACAAAGTCCAGGAGTCTGCGGTTGGAAAGTTCCAGCTGTTTCCGGCTCCACTCCGACCTCTGCAGCTGGCACTCCATGAAGGTCAGCTTCCTGTTCAGCTCCAGCAGCTCAGCCTGTCGAAGACATCACACGTCAGGAGAGCAAGGCAGCGTCTCCACCTCTGGACCTGGTCTCTGGACAATGGACGCTGGACCGAGTGGTGGGGCTGTGTCAAAACTGTAAAGACCATGTTAAATGCAGACGACAATATGATAATAATAAGAACAAGAAGAAGAAGAATTGCTATCATTATTATTAAACATTAATAATATCAATTTATTATCCTTCTTCTTATTACTATTATTATTAAAAATATGAAACTAATTTATTATCCTTATCATTATTATTATCTTTATTATTAATAATAGTAATTTATCCTTATTATCATCATTATTATCCCTATTCTTCTTCTTCTTCTTTGTCTTTTGGCTGTTCCCGTTAGGGGTCACCACAGCAGATCAATCGTTTCCATCTCACCCTGTCCTCTGTATCTTCCTCTGTCACACCAACCACCTGCATGTCCTCTCTCAGCACATCCATGAACCTCCTCTTTGGTCTCCCTCTTCTCCTCCTGCCTGGTGGCTCCATCCTCAGCATCCTTCTCCCTATATACCCTGGGTCCCTCCTCTGCACATGTCCAAACCATCTCAATTTCACCTCTCTGACTTTGTCTCCAAACCGTCCCACCTGAGCTGTCCCTCTGATATGTTCATTCCTAATCTTGTCCATTCTTGTCACTCCCAAAGAGAATCTCAACATCTTCAGCTCTGCCACCTCCAGCTCTGCATCCTGTCTTTTTGTTAGTGCCACCGTCTCTAAACCATACAACATAGCTGGTCTCACTACTGTTTTGTAAACTTTCCCCTTCACTCTTGCTGATATTCTTCGGTCACAAATCACTCCTGCCACCTTTCTCCACCCACTCCACCCTGCCTGCACTCTCTTCTTCACCTCTCTACCACACTCTCCATTACTTTGAACAGTTGACCCCAAATATTTAAACTCATCTACTTTCACCACTTCTACTCCTTGTAACTGCACTATTCCACTGGGCTCCCTCTCGTTCACACACATGTACTCAGTCTTGCTTCTACTGACTTTCATTCCCCTTCTCTCCAAAGCATATCTCCACTTCTCCAGACTAGACTCAACTTGCTCTCTACTCTCACTACAGATCACAATGTCATCTGCAAACATCATAGTCCATGGGGACTCCTGTCTGATCTCATCTGTCAACCTGTCCATCACCACTGCAAACAAGAAAGGACTCAGAGCTGATCCTTGGTGTAATCCCACCTCCACCTTGAATGAGTCTGTCATTCCGACTGCGCATCTCACCGCTGTCACACTATTCTTGTACATGTCCTGTACTACCCTAACATACTTCTCTGTCACTCCAGACTTCCTCATACAATGCCACAACTCTTCTCTTGGCACCCTATCATAAGCTTTTTCTAAGTCCACAAACACACAATGTAACTCTTTCTGTCCTTCTCTGTACTTTTCCAACATTATTCTCAGAGCAAACATTGCATCTGTAGTGCTCTTTCTCGGCATGAAATCATATTGCTGCTCACAGATCGTCACCTGTTTTCTAAGCCTAGCTTCTACTACTCTTTCCCATAACTTCATGCTGTGGCTGATCAGCTTTATGCCTCTGTAGTTACTGCAGCTCTGCACATCACTCTTGTTCTTGAAAATAGGAACCAGCACACTTTGTCTCCACTCCTCAGGCATCCTCTCACTTTCCAAGATTTTATTAAACAATCTGGTTAGAAACTCTACTGCCATCTCTCCTAGACATTTCCATGCCTCCATTGGAATGTCATCTGGACCAACTGCCTTTCCACTCTTCATCCTCTTCATAGCAGCCCTCACTTCTTCCTTGCTAATCTCTTTTACTTCCTGATTTACTCTCACAACATCATCCAGTCTTTTCTCTCGCTCATTTTCTTTATTCATCAACTCTTCGAAATATTCCCTCCACCTTCTCAGCACACACTCCTCACTTGTCAGCACATTACCATGTGCATCTTTTACCACCCTAACCTGCTGCACATCCTTTCCATCTCTGTCCCTTTGTCTGGCCAATCGGTACAAGTCCTTTTCTCCTTCCTTACTATTCAACTTCTTGTGCAGCTCGCAATATGCCTTTTCCTTTGCTTTTGCCACTTCTCTTTTCGCCTTATGCCACATCTCCTTGTACTCCTGTCTACTTTCTTCATCTCTCCGACTATCCCAAAACGTTTTCGCCAACCTCTTTCTCCTTATGCTTTCCTGGACCTCTTCATTCCACCACCAAGTCTCCTTGTCTTCCTTCCACTGTCCAGATGTCATACCCAGTACTGTCCTAGCTGTCTCCCTCACCACATCTGCAGTACTTTTCCAGTTGTCCAAAATTGCTTCATCTCCAACTAGTGCTTCTCTCACCTGCTCACTAAATTTCACACAACAGTCTTCCTCCTTCAGCTTCCACCATCTGATCCTTTGTTGAGCTCTCACTCTCTTCTTCTTCTTTACCTCTAAA
This sequence comes from Thalassophryne amazonica, assembly GCF_902500255.1. Lineage (NCBI taxonomy): Eukaryota > Metazoa > Chordata > Actinopteri > Batrachoidiformes > Batrachoididae > Thalassophryne > Thalassophryne amazonica. The sequence continues at coordinate 90,872,952 of NC_047118.1, forward strand.
GTCATCCTACAAACAACCATCCTGTGCTGTCTAGTGACACTCTCTCCTGCTACCACCTTACAGTCTGTGATTTCTTTTAGCTTGCATCTCCTATAAAGAATGTAGTCCACCTGTGTGCACCTTCCTCCACTCTTATATGTTACCCTGTGCTCCTCCCTTTTCTTAAAGTAGGTATTCACCACAGCCATTTCCATCCTTTTTGCAAAATCAACTACCATCTGTCCTTCTCCATTCCTATCCTTGATACCATATCTACCCATTACTTCCTCATCACCTCTGTTCCCTTCACCAACATGCCCATTGAAGTCTGCTCCTATCACCACTCTTTCATGCTTGGGCACACTCTCCACCACCTCATCTAACACACTCCAGAAATCTTCTTTCTCCTTCATCTCACAACCTACCTGTGGGGCATATGCACTGATGATATTCATCATCACCCCTTCAATTTCCAACTTCACACTCATCACCCTGTCAGACACTCGCTTAACCTCCAACACACTTTTAACATACTCTTCCTTTAAAATGACCCCAACACCATTTCTCTTCCTGTCCTCACCATGGTACAACAACTTGTACCCACCGCCTGATGCTCCTGCTCTTACTTCCCTTCCACTTGGTCTCTTGCACACACAATATGTCTACCTTTCTCCTCTCCATCATATCAGCCAGCTCTCTCCCTTTACCAGTCATACTACCCACATTCAAAGTCCCCACTCTCATTTCCACCCTTCTAGTTTTCTTCTTCTCCCGCTGTTCGTGGCAACGTTTTCCTCCTCTTCTTCGTCGTCGTCTTCGCCCATTATTATCCCTATTATTATTATTATTATTATTAATAAACATTAATAGTAATTTATCATCATTATTATTCCTATTATTATTATTAATAAACATTAATAGTAATTTATCATCTTTATTATCATCATTATTATTATTATTATTATTATTATTATTATTAATAGTAATTAACTTATCCTTGATGGATGGATGGATGGATGGATGGATGGATGGATGGATGGATGGATGGATGGATAGCTTTTGTTGTGAAAGTGTAGGAACACGGACCCACAACAGGGGGCATAAAAGAACGGGCAATGGATAAGCCAAACAGTAACAATTTAATGTTGTAAATTGTGCACAACGGAATACAGACAACAATCAGTTTGTGACTATAGTCAATTACACGTTGGGTGACGTGTGGGCAGGCTTGAGGATAGGAGACGCCCGTCCAGAACCGACGTCCCACACGGCCCTCACCGCCAACGGACCTGAAGAACACCGGAGCCGCCAAGTCCTGGGTCCCCAGGTGGTCACCGTCTCCTGCTGTCAGACCTGGTACTGCTGGCAGAGAACAGAAACAGCACAGGTGAGTGTGAGTACACACACTCAGTAATCCCTCAGTCCGTGTTTCTTAAGGAGGGAGAACCTCCACCTCCAATAACACACTCGGACAGCTCCTGTGAAACCACTTATCTGGTTGGGGTGGGAGGCGAAGCCGTCGCAGTCCACACCAAACGCCAATACAGCAGATAAGGAATACGTCACAGGGAAACGGCTGCAAATGAGATCAGACTATTATTCAGTTTAAATTCAGCAGAGAAATTACCTCCAAGGTAGCTGATTTCTCGGCGGGGAGGTGGAGTTGCAGTCCGGCCTTTATGGTGATGGTGTTGAGTAGTGGATGAGTGACAGCTGGTACGGATGATGAGTGACAGCTGTCACTCCCGGTCGCTCCGACGCCCTCTCGTGCTTGAAGCCCGCACTTCAAGCAGGGCGCCATCTTGTGGTGGTGGGCCAGCAGTACCTCCTCTTCAGCGGCCCACACAACAGCTTTATTATCATTGTCATTACAACAACGAGATCATCTTTGGCACTTATTATCATCATTATCCCCATTATTATTATTATTATTGACAATAATAATAATAAACAAGAATTGTAATTAATTAATTAATGTATCCTTATTCTCATCAATATTATCCTTATTCTTATTAATAATACTAATGAACAATAGTAAGTAATTTATTATCCTTATTATTGTTATTATTATTAAATAATGAATTTATTGTCCTTAATATTATTAGCAATAATAATTAATAATGAATTTATTATCATTATTATTATTATTTGTTACCACACATTGAGTATGGGGTGCCGATTTGATTACTGTGCACATGGAAACTAGCAGATCTTGTGGAAAGTGTCCAAAGATGAGCAGCGGAGAGAGCGGCAGGACTACGTGACCTGTCATATGAAGAAAGACATTAAATATGTACACAGACTAGACGACACTACACCGTGCATACCAGAAGTGATGAGGGATATGAAGACCAGAGGGCGTACTCTGCACTTAACGAGGAGCACTACAAATACTGACTAAAGACTGTTTTCCTTCAGTCATCGGGTCACACCACGGTGGAATGGGACCACCTGATGAAGATGTCACTGCACCATCAGTCAGCGCCTTCAAAACAAGGCCAGACACGTATATGGAACAACAGCCAGTGAAACATAACGACCGAGCACCTGATTACCCCCAAAAACTGAATATGACACTCAGATGGAAAAGGAACCGTATCAGGAGTGGGTTCAAGTGGAGGAAACTCCTACCAAACCCAATACTCTACTCATTACCCTTATCATTATTATTAAACAATAATCATCTATTTATTGTCCTTATTACTTTTTAAATACAATAATAATAATGAATTTATTCTTATTAATTCCTTCATTCATTAATTAAGTAGACCTGCCAGCAGGCAAACATGGGGTCGAAGCCCTATACGTGGATCGGCTCCCAAGCTCCAGCTGGGGTCATACTACTCATAATGATGGTGCTGTGTGGATTTCCTGCCCCCTGCTGTCCAGTTGAGACTCTATTAGTCAGACTGCAGCTTTGGGCGCATCAAGCTCATTTGAGTAACTGAAGTCCTGGAGGGGTTCAGAACGCTGCCACCAGACTTCTGACATGTAGCAGAAGGTCGGAACATATCACACCCATTTTGGCATCTTTGCACTGGCTCCCTGTCTCTGTGAGAGCAGACTTTAAGGTTTTGTTATTGACTTATAAAGTTGTTCATGAACTGGTACCATCTTATCTGGCTGATCTGGTGGAACCTTACGTGCCGGCCCGGGCTTTGCAGTCGCAGGATGCGTGACCTCTCTGTGTTCCCAGGGTGAAGAAGAAGTCAGCAGGTCAAAGAGCCTTTTCTCATAGTGAACCCACCCTGTGGAACAGTCTTCCTGCGACCATGAGGCAGTCGGAGTCCATGGACATTTTTACGAGGTCTATTAGAAAAGTATCCGACCTTTTTATTTTTTTCAAAAACTAGATGGATTTGAATCACGTGTGATTACATCAGCCAAGCTTGAACCCTCGTGGGCATGTGAGAGTTTTTTCACGCCTGACGGTGACGTCATTCGCCTGTGAGCACGCCTTGTGGGAGGAGTGGTCCAGCCCCCTCGTCGGAATTCCTTTGTCTGAGAAGTTTCTGAGAGACTGGCGCTGTGCTTCATCAAAATTTTTTCAAAAACTGTGACGCACATCCGAGTGGACACCATTCGAGAAATTCAGCTGGTTTTCGGTGAAAATTTTAACGGCTGATGAGAGATTGCCAGATTGTTTTTCCCGCCACAGGAAAAACACCTCCGTTGGAAGCCTTAAGGACAAGTTGGAACATGCCCTGCTGTTAAACAATTTCTCAGATACTCACTCAACTGAAAGCCACCAAAAGCCGCCTGGATTTTACAAATGGTTATCAACACAGAGGTGTTTTTCCTGTGGCGGGCGCGCCGCGCCAGCTGCGAGCCAACGCACCAATCTGTCCGCACATCTTTCATTAAAAAAATCTCCTTTAACAATGGAATGTCCGGATAAACTCCTGATTCCGACCTCTTCTGAAAGTTCTCTGTTCTTTCACGACGTCCTGGGTCAACAGAGGCTTAAATTTGGAGGTTTTCAGCTTGAAACAGGATGACGACGCCGCCTTGGAGCGCTGCACGACGTTCCGCTCCGTGGGAAGTCCTTACAGCGATAGAAACAATCCAAATTCTCTCATCAGCCGTTAAAATTTTCACCGAAAACCAGCTGAAATTCTCGAATGGTGTCCACTCGGATGTGCCTCACAGTTTTTGAAAAAATTTTGATCAAGCACAGCGCCAGTCTCTCAGCAACTTCTCAGACAAAGGAATTCCAACGAGGGGCTGGACGACTCCTCCCACAAGGCGTGCTCACAGGTGAATGACGTCACCGACAGGCGTGAAAAAACTCACGCATGCGCACAAAGGTTCAAGCATGTCTGACGTAAAAACATATGAATCAAATCCATATAGTTTTTTTTTTTAAATATAACGGTAGGTTTCTTTTCTAATAAACCTCGTAAGTCAAGATTTAAAACCCATTTTTATTCTTTCTTATGAATAGTTTTAATTTTTATCTGTTTTATTCTTTTACTTCTGTTTTTAATTATGTATTTAATTGAGGGTCTGTAGACTCTATGTGCAAAGCTTGGGGTCCATCAGAATAATGGTCTGGGTTGTGTCTCAAAAAGTATGTTTCACATATTGTGTGAATTTGTGCAAACGTTAGTCAGAAAAGTGAAATTTGTGATGAACAGTGGAGTTCCCAGCCCTGCTGGACAGGGAACACCATTGCTTCCTTCATTAATTTATTAATGACTTATCTGGCTCTTTGCCAGTAGTTCAAAAAATGTGCAAAGTGTTCAACATCATAAAGCATCAAAGGTAAAAACAAAACAAAAAGTCCTGTATCCATAAAAAAGTTCACTTCTGATAAAGACAAAACAGGAGCACAGTCAGCAAAGACTCTGAAGCCTGCCAGCATCTTCATGACAGAAGGCGAGAAGTTTCAGCTTCTTCCCAGAGCGGAGGTCCAAGACTCCAGCTGAGATCTGATCTCATCGTCGACCCTCCATGAAGCTTGACTCTCCACGGCTGATGATGAGACGGTTTCTCCACTCGCAGCCAGAGACACCTGGAACTCAGTCGGAGCTCTCTGACTGTCTTGGTGGCTTCCCTCACTCTTTGTATTTCTGTCATCCACACAAGGGGCGACTGAGAAGTTTTGAGCCTGACCCAGGAAAAGTAGGGCGTGGTTCTCCACAGCGGCAGCTCCAGAGATTTTTTTTTCTGCAGGTGGTTTGGGGCAGCTTGGTATTTTTATGAGGGCGCTATGAAATAAGGGCTCGTGTGTCACGATGGGTCTCTGCTACACCTCTGACACGGGCGTGTGTACACACAGCCACATTCTGATATGCAACAGTCACTAATGACATACAGAATGACCAAAATCACACACACAAACCTCAGCTACTGTTCAATCCACAGACCTCCACATGTAGCCTCCAGCCTCAGGAGAAAACCTTTCACCTACCTTTGATGTCTTCATAACAGCACAATGCGCCTGTTGTTGTGGTTAAGAGCAAAAGCATCAATGATTGGGTTCCTGTCCAGGGCCCGTGTTCTCTAAGGGTTCATTACCAGGAGTGACACCGGGTCACTGTGTCATGATCCGGCCCTTTAGGACCAGTTGTTCTGGTTCTCATTTCCTCTTCCGTGCTTCATGTCAGGTTGTCATGCTCATGCTTCAGTTATGATTGGTTTTGTTTCATTGATTCTCTGTGTATCATTTGCTTGTCACATACATACTTTTGCTTTATTGTTTGCTTTCACTCTTGGTCCCTTATGTTGCTTTAGTCTTAGTTTAGTTCTGTTTATCACATTTTTTTTATTATATTTTAGTCACAGGTTTTGGTTATTATTTATCTTCAAGTGTTTCTGATGTGATTATGTTCCATTTGTTATTTATTGTATGCTCTGTTTATGAGTTAGTTCCTTTTATTTATTGTATTATTCTGTAGTCTCTGGTTATGTCGTTCTGTTCATTTCTTTTCGGTGTAGTCTTAGTTCATGTTGTCACCTCATTATCTGTTATTGCATTTACTTTTGTATTTTAATCAGTATCAGTTCTGTTCTAGTTTTAATTCTAATCATTGATCCTCCTGTTTCTGCAATTTAGATTAGTCGCATTATTTCCTAGTTTTTCCCCTTTTTGCTTTGTTCACATTAATTATTGTTTATCGAGCACGTCACAAATGGTTTTTCTGTCACTTCTTTATCTTGCCCCAGTTCGCTTTGCTTTTGTCTCACTGCACTCTCTTGCACTTACCTTTGTCTTCTCTGGCCACGCCCCCTTTCCAGACCCTTCCACACACCTGCACTTCATCACACCTTGATTTACCTGCTCCCTATTTAAGCCCTCACAGTCTCACAGCTCACTGCCAGTTTGTTGATTCTTCTTTAAAAATCAACAGTTAAAAAACCCTAAACAAGTAACTTCCATTCTAATCCAATTACATTTGTTCCACAAATCTGATTGGTTAATCGTGTGAGATTTCAGACCATAAAACATCGCGTTGACGATGGCAAAATATATGACCGTTTCACATTTGATGTACAACTCTGTGAACTGACCACGTTGCTATGCAGGTGTCAATAATGGTGCTGTCAGCTGAGAGCGAGAGAAACTAGTGCAATGATGACAATGCTGAAATAAGTGGATTTACACTACCATACCAAAGTATTGATGTGTATTCTGATGCAGAATTACTCAATGCAGCTGATGAGATGGAAAAACTGTGGGTCTGCTCATTAAATTTCCAGGTTGGCATGAAGACGCTGTTGTGACGGTAAGCTGTGACGAGCTGACTACACCCTTTGGCAACAATTCGCCGACCGAATTACTTACAGAAAAATAAACCATGGTAACTATAGAATGCTGGATGTTAGAGTTTGTAAAGAAAAACACACCCTGATATTTTTATGAACAGCCTCATATTCATTTATATTCACTTTCTGTCAAGTAATAAATCTGATTCATTATTCTTCATGTTTTGATTTGTAATAGAATCTACAGTGTTCACAGTGTCTGTGTGTAAGGAAATAAAAGATATTTTAAGGATTTTGTGCTTCCTGGATTGACAGAAGAGTTTTATCAAATTGGGTAATGATCAAATCAAGTCAGTTTTATTTATATAGCGCCAAATCACAACAACAGTTGCCCCAAGGCACTTTGCCCCAGCAGTCTAAGTCTATAGCAGCATAACTAAGGGATGGTTCAGGGTCACCTGATCCAGCCCTAACTATAAGCTTTAGCAAAAAGGAAAGTTTTAAGCCTAATCTTAAAAGTAGAGAGGGTGTCTGTCTCCCTGATCTGAATTGGGAGCTGGTTCCACAGGAGAGGAGCCTGAAAGCTGAAGGCTCTGCCTCCCATTCTACTCTTACAAACCCTAGGAACTACAAGTAAGCCTGCAGTCTGAGAGCGAAGCGCTCTATTGGGGTGATATGGTACTATGAGTTCCCTAAGATAAGATGGGACCTGATTATTCAAAACCTTATAAGTAAGAAGAAGAATTTTAAATTCTATTCTAGAATTAACAGGAAGCCAATGAAGAGAGGCCAATATGGGTGAGATATGCTCTCTCCTTCTAGTCCCCGTCAGTACTCTAGCTGCAGCATTTTGAATTAACTGAAGGCTTTTCAGGGAACTTTTAGGACAACCTGATAATAATGAATTACAATAGTCCAGCCTAGAGGAGATAAATGCATGAATTAGTTTTTCAGCATCACTCTGAGACAAGACCTTTCTGATTTTAGAGATATTGTGCAAATGTAAAAAAGCAGTCCTACATATTTGCTTAATATGCGCTTTGAATGACATATCCTGATCAAAAATGACTCCAAGATTTCTCACAGTATTACTAGAGGTCAGGGTAATGCCATCCAGAGTAAGGATCTGGTTAGACACCATGTTTCTAAGATTTGTGGGGCCAAGTACAATAACTTTAGTTTTATCTGAGTTTAAAAGCAGGAAACTAGAGGTCATCCATGTCTAACAATGAAAATTTAAGCAATGCTTTCTAATAATACTGCCTAAGGGAAGCATGTATAAAGTGAATAAAATTGGTCCTAGCCAGTACTTAATTTGTAAAGTGGGAGGTCCCGGAGCGCTGAGGATGGGTGGCTCTGGTGCAGAAGAAAAAAAAAAGGGGGGGGGGGCTTGTGAACAACGCTGTACGCCACACCGAAAATAAACTGGGCATGTATTGTAGGCCTAATAACACTAGTCACACCAAATCCGGATAGAGTACAAATTCCTGTTTAATGATGTACAGTGGTCCCTCGTTTATCACGGGAGTTACATTCTCTGCGTTCACACCGGGCATGACGCGAGCGACTGCAGCCACATGTTGCCATGTAATCCCTATGTAAGGACGCGTTTTGGCGCCAAACCGAGCAGCGCGATGCGAGTGAAGCGATCTTGAGCATTTTGCGCGTTTGTGGTACGATATTGCGTAGCGTCACGTCACGTCGTGTTGCCCTCCTCCCCAAGTTGAAAAGTCTGAACTTTTTTGTCTCGTCACGCCACGATGACCAATCAGGGACTGAATATGTAGTGACGTGGAGATGTCTGGAGTTTGACTGAAGATGTGAACATGTCCTGTCTCTGGTAGCAGCCTGTGAGCAGGACTTATGTCTCTTTTGTCCTTTATTTCACAGTTTTTGGAGCGAACAGCAGCACCACAGCAGCGGGAGTGGAGTTTTTCTTTTTATTTTACGTGCGTGCGCGAGGGAATCATCCATGGAGATTATTTTACTTATTAACTACACAGATGTATAATAAAGTTTTTGGGAAAGAGCGAGGAGCAGCCTCACAGCAAGCAGCGGAGTTTCTGTCTTTCTTTTTTTTTATGTGTGCGCGCGAGCGAATCGTCTGTGGAGAATATTTTATTAATTAACTACACAGATGTATAATAAAACAAATGGTGACTGGTTTCTAAACACAATTATGACAGAGTTTTTTGGGGGAGGTGTGAGCTGCAGCAAGCAGCGGAGTTTTTTTTTTTATTGTTTACATGTGCGCGCGTGAATGGGACAGTTGGTCCTCAAACTGGGTCCCGCAGAGGCGGAAGGACCGCTGAAAGCGGCTGTCATCCAGACGCAGCTCCTGCAGCAAATAATGATACTCTCTGTATTGGGAGCTTTTCACAACAACTCGCTCCGTGTGAAAGGTCCGTCATGATGACTTGACGCCGAGCGGAAGGGAAGCTCCTCCTATTTGATGACGCACCGGGGTGAATTTTCTCAGCGAAAGTCCACCCATGTACAGAGACACACCGGGCGAAGGAGGCGCCACGCAACCTCCGCGAATCTGTACCGTCTGATCGCACCTGGTGTGAACGCGGCATTAAATCCGCGAAGTAGCGCTATTTTTTACACTTATTATAGATGTTTTAAGGCTGTAAAACCCTTCACTACACACTTTTCTCAAACAGGCATTAACATTTTCTCCCTTTTCTCTCTTGTGTAAACACTCTCTTTTTTCTTCTGTGCGAGAAGATTATAAACAGACACACGCAGAACACAATGCGCGTGCTCTTCCTTTGCTCACTGCCTCCGGAGGTACGGATGCGGGACCCGCAAAGAATCCAAGTCCTCTCTCGGTGGCCACGGAGCTCTGCGGCTACGTTCAACATCTGGATCAAAACAGCGAGCGTAGCCTCTGGACCTGTTACCAGATTTGGTGCAATTCTGCACAGCAGACAGGAGGGCGGCGGTATGAGTGGCAGTGAGAGCAATCGCGTGATTTTTTTTAAATATTTTGTCAAGAGAGGTGGTGGATCACGGATCCATTATAAATAGCTGGCGGAGCCAACGTCAGAGGTTCCGGAGCGCGCGTCCGAGGTTCCGGAGCGCACGCCGGCTTGCTCCCCCTCAAATTAAGCCCTGGTCCTAGCACAGAACTTTGTGGAACTCCATAATTAACCTTAGTCCGTGAAGAAGACTCCCCATTTACATGAACAAATTGTAATCTATTAGATAAATATGATTCAAACCACCGCAGTGCAGTGCCTTTAATACCTATGGCATGCTCTAATCTCTGTAATAAAATTTTATGGTCAACAGTATCAAAAGCTGCACTGAGGTCTAACAGGACGAGCACAGAGATGAGTCCACTGTCCGAGGCCATAAGAAGATCATTTGTAACCTTCACTAATGCTGTTTCTGTACTATGATGAATTCTAAAACCTGACTGAAACTCTTCAAATAGACCATTCCTCTGCAGATGATCAGTTAGCTGTTTTACAACTACCCTTTCAAGAATTTTTGAGAGAAAAGGAAGGTTGGAGATTGGCCTATAATTAGCTAAGATAGCTGGGTCAAGTGATGGCTTTTTAAGTAATGGTTTAATTACTGCCACCTTAAAAGCCTGTGGTACATAGCCAACTAATAAAGATAGATTGATCATATTTAAGATCGAAGCATTAATTAATGGTAGGGCTTCCTTGAGCAGCCTGGTAGGAATGGGGTCTAATAGACATGTTGATGGATTGGAGGAAGTAACTAATGAAAATAACTCAGACAGAACAATCGGAGAGAAAGAGTCTAACCAAATACCAGCATTACTGAAAGCAGCCATAGATAACGATATGTCTTTGGGATGGTTATGAGTAATTTTTTCTTTAATAGTTAAAATTTTATTAGCAAAGAAAGTCATGATGTCATTACCCTTTAAAGTTAAAGGAATACTCGGCTCAATAGAGCTCTGACTCTTTGTCAGCCTGGCTACAGTGCTGAAAAGAAACCTGGGGTTGTTCTTATTTTCTTCAATTAGTGATGAATAGTAAGATGTCCTAGCTTTACGGAGGGCTTTTTTATAGAGCAACAGGCTCTTTTTCCAGGCTAAGTGAAGATCTTCTAAATTAGTGAGACGTCATTTCCTCTCCAACTTACGGGTTATCTGCTTTAAGCTGTGAGTTTGTGAGTTATACCACGGAGTCAGGCACTTCTGATTTAAGGCTCTCTTTTTCAGAGGAGCTACAGCATCCAAAGTTGTGCTCAGTGAGGATGTAAAACTATTGATGAGATAATCTATCTCACTCACAGAGTTTATGTAGCTACTCTGCACTGTGTTGGTATATGGCATTGAAGAACATAACAAAGAAGGAATCATATCCTTAAACCTAGTTACAGCGCTTTCAGAAAGACTTCTACTGTAATGAAACTTATTCCCCACTGCTGGGTAGTCCATCAGAGTAAATGTAAATGTTATTAAGAAATGATCAGACAGAAGGGGGTTTTCAGGGAATACTGTTAAGTCTTCAGTTTCCATACCATAAGTCAAAACAAGATCTAAAGTATGATTAAAGTGGTGGGTGGACTCATTTACATTTTGAGCAAAGCCAATAGAGTCTAATAATAGATTAAATGCAGTGTTGAGGCTGTCATTCTCAGCATCTGTGTGGATGTTAAAATCACCCACTATAATTATCTTATCTGAGCTAAGCACTAAGTCAGACAAAAGGTCTGAAAATTCACAGAGAAACTCACAGTAACGACCAGGTGGACGATAGATAACAACAAATAAAACTGGTTTTTGGGACTTCCAATTTGGATGGACAAGACTAAGAGTGAAGCCTTCAAATGAATTAAAGCTCTGTCTGGGTTTTTGATTAATTAATAAGCTGGAGTGGAAGATGGCTGCTAATCCTCCGCCTCGGCCCGTGCTACGAGCGTTCTGGCAGTTAGTGTGACTCGGGGATGTTGACTCATTTAAACTAACATATTCATCCTGCTGTAACCAGGTTTCTGTAAGGCAGAATAAATCAATATGTTGATCAATTATTATATCATTTACTAACAGGGACTTAGAAGAGAGAGACCTAATGTTTAATAGACCACATTTAACTGTTTTAGTCTGTGGTGCAGTTGAAGGTGCTATATTATTTTTTCTTTTTGAATTTTTATGCTTAAATAGATTTTTGCTGGTTATTGGTGGTCTGGGAGCAGGCACTGTCTCTATGGGGATGGGGTAATGAGGGGATGGCAGGGGGAGAGAAGCTGCAGAGAGGTGTGTAAGACTACAACTCTGCTTCCTGGTCCCAACCCTGGATAGTAACGGTTTGGAGGGTTTAATAAAATTGGCCAGATTTCTAGAAATGAGAGCTGCTCCATCCAAAGTGGGATGGATGCCGTCTCTCCTAACAAGACCAGGTTTTCCCCAGAAGCTTTGCCAATTATCTATGAAGCCCACCTCATTTTTTTTGATGATGTATTTGGTTGTTCCAGGCAGGGCTTTGAACCGGTTCAAGAAATGAAAACGAAAACCGGGAACTTTTCCTGTTTTACATGGAACAGAAACGAAACCAGAAACTTTATTATTTTTTATGTTCCGGAACAGAAACACTTATTAAAAATAATGGTAACCGGTTAATACCGGTTTTTATTTCGTTCCTCAAAGTTTCCGTAGCCTACAAATAAAAAAAAAGTCATTCTTCTCCTGCGCAAGTTTCTATGACCCGCTGGGGTTCACTTCCTGTGTGACATCATTCGCTGACTGAATGGAGAGAGCGGGAAGGTGGACTACTATCACATCTCCACATCTTAAATAAGAGGTAAATATTGCAGTCTATCGTTATTCAAAAACATCAATTTCAAACACGGTATCAATATATTTGTCCACGTTAATGAGAGTGTCACGAACATTAAATGACAACCTCTATTAACCTATCAACGCATAGGGCCTGTCTTTGGTAGCACACTAAACGAATTATCTTTCATTTTTGCGACTTTTTCTGTTTGTGTAGATGGGAAGACATACTGAGAACCCAAATCGACAACATTTTTCCTTTGACCCAGCAACAAACAAGTCAAAGTGCAACGTTGAGGGATGTGGAGCTGAAATAGCGGGCAACCATGGGGAGAATTTGCAGAGGCATATCCAAAGACGGCACCTGGACCCGTTGAACAAGTCTTCTACTGACACCACACAAAAAAAACTTGGCACAGGGCAAAGTACTCTAGATGCAGTCGTTGTTAAGAAGCCAAAATTGCTCAATGTACCCATTACATCCGAGGCCCTAGTAGATGCGTGTATGGAACTCGTCACAGTGAACGGCAGACCATTTTCCTTAATGGAGGCCAGTGGCTTTAGAAAAATAATAGACCCACTACAACAAGCAATCGGAAATGGTTTCACAATTAATTCAGCCAACATTTGTGAGAGGGTAACAACACTCGCTGACAGCGGAAGGAGAAAACTGATGGATGAGCTTAGTGGCAGGCTTATCCTGCTGAAAATCGACAGTGCCACTTGCAGGGGTCGCTCTGTTTTGGGGATTAACGTGCAATATACAGCTGGGGAAAACATTGTGTTACGGACGCTGGCTGTTCAAGAATTGTGTGAAAGACACATGGCCTCCTACATATCCTCTGTGGTACAGGAGGTAGAGTATAAAATCAGCCTGAAGCAGGTGTACTAGATCACTGCAGACAACGGTGCCAACATGCAAAAAGCAGTGTAAGTATTGTCCGACCTGCAAGCAACAGGCCACAATGAGGAGGAGGAGAACAACGATGCGGACACAGAAGCTGACGACATGGAAAAAGAACCTGATATTGAAATTGATTCTGTTGTTCAGGGGCAGGTGTTGCGAAGTGTGCGTTGTTCAGCACACACTTTACAGTTAGCAGTAGACGATGAATTGAAAGAGAAAGGGGTGTCTAACATCATCGGTAAAGCACGCCGTGTTGCTAAAAAGTTGCGCACTCCAAATGTTGTGACCGTTATCAAAAGAATGGGCCACAAGAGGGCCATAGTTGAGTGCCCAACGCGCTGGCATTCCACGCACGATATGCTGGAGCGACTTTGCGAGCTCAGATCATTTTGTGATGACGTCGCCTACAGTTAATGAGCTGCATTTAAGTGAATCCGAGTGGCAGGTCATTTCAAATCTAGTCAATGTGTTGAAACCTGCAAAAATTACAACTAAATGCATCCAATCAGCAGCACGGTGACTTAGTGGTTAGCACTGTTGCCTCACACAGGGCTGTGAAATGAAAATCGTGAAATCCGAGGAAAATTCGCAGGGGGTAGATTGTAGAATATTTAAAAAAAATCAGGGTAAAGTATCAATAACATACCTAATAATAAAAAGCCACACATTCTTGTGTAAATTGCTGTAAATTCACTCAAAGCCACAGTGTCTTTTTTCCCATGAAAAAAGTCTACATTAATAAAAACTAATTTACATTGTTGTGTAAATTCATGTAGCCTAAATTCATTCAAAGCCACAGTGTCTTTTTTCCCATGAAAAAAGTCTACATTAATAAAAACTAATTTACATTGTTGTGTAAATTCATGTAGCCTAAATTCATTCAAAGCCACAGTGTCTTTTTTCCCATGAAAAAAGTCTATATTAATAAAAACTAATTTACATTGTTGTGTAAATTCATGTAGCCTAAATTCATTCAAAGCCACAGTGTCTTTTTTCCCCATGAAAAAAGTCTACATTAATAAAAACTAATTTACATTGTTGTGTAAATTCATGTAGCCTAAATTCATTCAAAGCCACAATGTCTTTTTTTTTCAATGAAAGAAAGTCTACATTAATAAAAAACTAATTTACATTGTTGTGTAAATTCATGTAGCCTAAATTCATTCAAAGCCACAATGTCTTTTTTTCAATGAAAGAAAGTCTACATTAATTAAAAACTAATTTACATTGTTGTGTAAATTCATGTAGCCTAAATTCATTCAAAGCCACAATGTCTTTTTTTTTCAATGAAAGAAAGTCTACATTAATAAAAACTAATTTACATTGTTGTGTAAATTCATGTAGCCTAAATTCATTCAAAGCCACAATGTCTTTTTTTTTAATGAAAGAAAGTCTACATTAATAAAAAACTAATTTACATTGTTGTGTAAATTCATGTAGCCTAAATTCATTCAAAGCCACAGTGTCTTTTTTCCCATGAAAAAAGTCTACATTAATAAAAACTAATTTACATTGTTGTGTAAATTCATGTAGCCTAAATTCACTCAAAGCCACAGTGTCTTTTTTCCCATGAAAAAAGTCTACATTAATAAAAACTAATTTACATTGTTGTGTAAATTCATGTAGCCTAAATTCATTCAAAGCCACAATGTCTTTTTTTTCAATGAAAGAAAGTCTACATTAATAAAAACTAATTTACATTGTTGTGTAAATTCATGTAGCCTAAATTCATTCAAAGCCACAGTGTCTTTTTTCCCATGAAAAAAGTCTACATTAATAAAAACTAATTTACATTGTTGTGTAAATTCATGTAGCCTAAATTCATTCAAAGCCACAATGTCTTTTTTTTTCAATGAAAGAAAGTCTACATTAATAAAAACTAATTTACATTGTTGTGTAAATTCATGTAGCCTAAATTCATTCAAAGCCACAGTGTTTTTTTTTCAATGAAAGAAAGTCTACATTAATAAAAACTAATTTACATTGTTGTGTAAATTCATGTAGCCTAAATTCATTCAAAGCCACAGTGTCTTTTTTTTCAATGAAAGAAAGTCTACATTAATAAAAACTAATTTACATTGTTGTGTAAATTGATGTAGCCTAAATTCATTCAAAGCCACAGTGTCTTTTTTTTCAATGAAAGAAAGTCTACATTAATAAAAACTAATTTACATTGTTGTGTAAATTGATGTAGCCTAAATTCATTTAAAGCCACAGTGTCTTTTTTTTTCAATGAAAGAAAGTCTACATTAATAAAAACTAATTTACATTGTTGTGTAAATTCATGTAGCCTAAATTCATTCAAAGCCACAATGTCTTTTTTTCAATGAAAGAAAGTCTACATTAATAAAAACTAAATTACATTGTTGTGTAAATTCATGTAGCCTAAATTCATTCAAAGCCACAGTGTCTTTTTTTCAATGAAAGAAAGTCTACATTAATAAAAACTAATTTACATTGTTGTGTAAATTCATGTAGCCTAAATTCATTCAAAGCCACAGTGTCTTTTTTCCCATGAAAAAAGTCTACATTAATAAAAACTAATTTACATTGTTGTGTAAATTCATGTAGCCTAAATTCATTCAAAGCCACAGTGTCTTTTTTCACATGAAAAAAGTCTACATTAATAAAAACTAATTTACATTGTTGTGTAAATTCATGTAGCCTAAATTCATTCAAAGCCACAGTGTCTTTTTTTTCAATGAAAGAAAGTCTACATTAATAAAAACTAATTTACATTGTTGTGTAAATTCATGTAGCCTAAATTCATTCAAAGCCACAGTGTCTTTTTTTTCAATGAAAGAAAGTCTACATTAATAAAAACTAATTTACATTGTTGTGTAAATTCATGTAGCCTAAATTCATTCAAAGCCACAATGTCTTTTTTTTTTCAATGAAAGAAAGTCTACATTAATAAAAACTAATTTACATTGTTGTGTAAATTCATGTAGCCTAAATTCATTCAAAGCCACAGTGTCTTTTTTTTCAATGAAAGAAAGTCTACATTAATAAAAACTAATTTACATTGTTGTGTAAATTCATGTAGCCTAAATTCATAAAAAGCCACAGTGTCTTCTTTCCCATGAAAAAAGTCTACATTAATAAAAACTAATTTACATTGTTGTGTAAATTCATGTAGCCTAAATTCATTCAAAGCCACAGTGTTTTTTCCCATGAAAAAAGTCTACATTAATAAAAACTAATTTACATTGTTGTGTAAATTCATGTAGCGTAAATTCACTCAAAGCCACAGTGTCTTTTTTCCCATGAAAAAAGTCTACATTAATAAAAACTAATTTACATTGTTGTGTAAATTCATGTAGCCTAAATTCATTCAAAGCCACAGTGTCTTTTTTCCCATGAAAAAAGTCTACATTAATAAAAACTAATTTGCATTGTTGTGTAAATTCATGTAGCCTAAATTCATTCAAAGCCACAGTGTCTTTTTTTTCAATGAAAGAAAGTCTACATTAATAAAAACTAATTTACATTGTTGTGTAAATTCATGTAGCCTAAATTCATTCAAAGCCACAATATCTTTTTTTTTTCAATGACAGAAAGTCTACATTAATAAAAACTAATTTACATTGTTGTGTAAATTCATGTAGCCTAAATTCACTCAAAGCCACAGTGTCTTCTTTCCCATGAAAAAAGTCTACATTAATAAAAACTAATTTACATTGTTGTGTAAATTCATGTAGCCTAAATTCATTCAAAGCCACAGTGTTTTTTCCCATGAAAAAAGTCTACATTAATAAAAACTAATTTACATTGTTGTGTAAATTCATGTAGCCTAAATTCACTCAAAGCCACAGTGTCTTTTTTCCCATGAAAAAAGTCTACATTAATAAAAACTAATTTACATTGTTGTGTAAATTCATGGAGCCAAAATTAATTCAAAGCCACAATGTCATTTTTTTCAATGAAAGAAAGTCTACATTAATAAAAATTAATTTACATTGTTGTGTAAATTCATGTAGCCTAAATTCATTCAAAGCCACAGTGTCTTTTTTCCAATGAAAAAAGTCTACATTAATAAAAAACTAATTTACATTGTTGTGTAAATTCATGTAGCCTAAATTCATTCAAAGCCACAGTGTCTTTTTTTTCAATGAAAGAAAGTCTACATTAATAAAAACTAATTTACATTGTTGTGTAAATTCATGTAGCCTAAATTCACTCAAAGCCACAATGTCTTTTTTTTTCAATGAAAGAAAGTCTACATTAATAAAAACTAATTTACATTGTTGTGTAAATTCATGTAGCCTAAATTCATTCAAAGCCACAGTGTCTTTTTTTTCAATGAAAGAAAGTCTACATTGATAAAAACTAATTTACATTGTTGTGTAAATTCATGTAGCCTAAATTCATTCAAAGCCACAATGTCTTTTTTTTTTCAATGAAAGAAAGTCTACATTAATAAAAACTAATTTACATTGTTGTGTAAATTCATGTAGCCTAAATTCATTCAAAGCCACAGTGTCTTTTTTTTTCAATGAAAGAAAGTCTACATTAATAAAAACTAATTTACATTGTTGTGTAAATTCATGTAGCCTAAATTCATTCAAAGCCACAGTGTCTTTTTTTTCAATGAAAGAAAGTCTACATTAATAAAAACTAATTTACATTGTTGTGTAAATTCATGTAGCCTAAATTCACTCAAAGCCACAGTGTCTTTTGTCCCATGAAAAAAGTCTATATTAATAAAAACTAATTTACATTGTTGTGTAAATTCATGTAGCCTAAATTCATTCAACGCCACAATGTCTTTTTTTTCAATGAAAGAAACTCTACATTAATAAAAACTAATTTACATTGTTGTGTAAATTCATGTAGCCTAAATTCATTCAAAGCCACAATGTCTTTTTTTTTTCAATGAAAGAAAGTCTACATTAATAAAAACTAATTTACATTGTTGTGTAAATTCATGTAGCCTAAATTCATTCAAAGCCACAGTGTCTTTTTTTTTTCAATGAAAGAAAGTCTACATTAATAAAAACTAATTTACATTATTGTGTAAATTCATGTAGCCTAAATTCACTCAAAGCCACAGTGTCTTTTTTTCCCATGAAAAAAGTCTACATTAATAAAAACTAATTTACATTGTTGTGTAAATTCATGTAGCCTAAATTCATTCAAAGCCACAGTCTTTTTTTTCAATGAAAGAAAGTCTACATTAATAAAAACTAATTTACATTGTTGTGTAAATTCATGTAGCCTAAATTCATTCAAAGCCACAGTGTCTTTTTTTTCAATGAAAGAAATTCTACATTAATAAAAACTAATTTACATTGTTGTGTAAATTCATGTAGCCTAAATTCATAAAAAGCCACAGTGTCTTCTTTCCCATGAAAAAAGTCTACATTAATAAAAACTAATTTACATTGTTGTGTAAATTCATGTAGCCTAAATTCATTCAAAGCCACAGTGTTTTTTCCCATGAAAAAAGTCTACATTAATAAAAACTAATTTACATTGTTGTGTAAATTCATGTAGCCTAAATTCACTCAAAGCCACAGTGTCTTTTTTCCCATGAAAAAAGTCTACATTAATAAAAACTAATTTACATTGTTGTGTAAATTCATGGAGCCTAAATTAATTCAAAGCCACAATGTCTTTTTTTTCAATGAAAGAAAGTCTACATTAATAAAAATTAATTTACATTGTTGTGTAAATTCATGTAGCCTAAATTCATTCAAAGCCACAGTGTCTTTTTTCCCATGAAAAAAGTCTACATTAATAAAAACTAATTTACATTGTTGTGTAAATTCATGTAGCCTAAATTCATTCAAAGCCACAGTGTCTTTTTTTTCAATGAAAGAAAGTCTACATTAATAAAAACTAATTTACATTGTTGTGTAAATTCATGTAGCCTAAATTCACTCAAAGCCACAATGTCTTTTTTTTCAATGAAAGAAAGTCTACATTAATAAAAACTAATTTACATTGTTGTGTAAATTCATGTAGCCTAAATTCATTCAAAGCCACAGTGTCTTTTTTTTTCAATGAAAGAAAGTCTACATTAATAAAAACTAATTTACATTATTGTGTAAATTCATGTAGCCTAAATTCACTCAAAGCCACAGTGTCTTTTTTCCCATGAAAAAAGTCTACATTAATAAAAACTAATTTACATTGTTGTGTAAATTCATGTAGCCTAAATTCATTCAAAGCCACAGTGTCTTTTTTTTCAATGAAAGAAAGTCTACATTAATAAAAACTAATTTACATTGTTGTGTAAATTCATGTAACCTAAATTCATTCAAAGCCACAGTGTCTTTTTTTTTTCAATGAAAGAAAGTCTACATTAATAAAAACTAATTTACATTATTGTGTAAATTCATGTAGCCTAAATTCACTCAAAGCCACAGTGTCTTTTTTCCCATGAAAAAAGTCTACATTAATAAAAACTAATTTACATTGTTGTGTAAATTCATGTAGCCTAAATTCATTCAAAGCCACAGTGTCTTTTTTTTCAATGAAAGAAAGTCTACATTAATAAAAACTAATTTACATTGTTGTGTAAATTCATGTAGCCTAAATTCACTCAAAGCCACAATGTCTTTTTTTTTTCAATGAAAGAAAGTCTACATTAATAAAAACTAATTTACATTGTTGTGTAAATTCATGTAGCCTAAATTCATTCAAAGCCACAGTGTCTTTTTTTTTTCAATGAAAGAAAGTCTACATTAATAAAAACTAATTTACATTATTGTGTAAATTCATGTAGCCTAAATTCACTCAAAGCCACAGTGTCTTTTTTCCCATGAAAAAAGTCTACATTAATAAAAACTAATTTACATTGTTGTGTAAATTCATGTAGCCTAAATTCATTCAAAGCCACAGTGTCTTTTTTTCAATGAAAGAAAGTCTACATTAATAAAAACTAATTTACATTGTTGTGTAAATTCATGTAGCCTAAATTCATTCAAAGCCACAGTGTCTTTTTTTTCAATGAAAGAAATTCTACATTAATAAAAACTAATTTACATTGTTGTGTAAATTCATGTAGCCTAAATTCATAAAAAGCCACAGTGTCTTCTTTCCCATGAAAAAAGTCTACATTAATAAAAACTAATTTACATTGTTGTGTAAATTCATGTAGCCTAAATTCATTCAAAGCCACAGTGTTTTTTCCCATGAAAAAAGTCTACATTAATAAAAACTAATTTACATTGTTGTGTAAATTCATGTAGCCTAAATTCACTCAAAGCCACAGTGTCTTTTTTCCCATGAAAAAAGTCTACATTAATAAAAACTAATTTACATTGTTGTGTAAATTCATGGAGCCTAAATTAATTCAAAGCCACAATGTCTTTTTTTTTCAATGAAAGAAAGTCTACATTAATAAAAATTAATTTACATTGTTGTGTAAATTCATGTAGCCTAAATTCATTCAAAGCCACAGTGTCTTTTTTCCCATGAAAAAAGTCTACATTAATAAAAACTAATTTACATTGTTGTGTAAATTCATGTAGCCTAAATTCATTCAAAGCCACAGTGTCTTTTTTTTCAATGAAAGAAAGTCTACATTAATAAAAACTAATTTACATTGTTGTGTAAATTCATGTAGCCTAAATTCACTCAAAGCCACAATGTCTTTTTTTTTCAATGAAAGAAAGTCTACATTAATAAAAACTAATTTACATTGTTGTGTAAATTCATGTAGCCTAAATTCATTCAAAGCCACAGTGTCTTTTTTTTCAATGAAAGAAAGTCTACATTGATAAAAACTAATTTACATTGTTGTGTAAATTCATGTAGCCTAAATTCATTCAAAGCCACAATGTCTTTTTTTTTTCCATGAAAGAAAGTCTACATTAATAAAAACTAATTTACATTGTTGTGTAAATTCATGTAGCCTAAATTCATTCAAAGCCACAGTGTCTTTTTTTTCAATGAAAGAAAGTCTACATTAATAAAAACTAATTTACATTGTTGTGTAAATTCATGTAGCCTAAATTCATTCAAAGCCACAGTGTCTTTTTTTTCAATGAAAGAAAGTCTACATTAATAAAAACTAATTTACATTGTTGTGTAAATTCATGTAGCCTAAATTCACTCAAAGCCACAGTGTCTTTTGTCCCATGAAAAAAGTCTATATTAATAAAAACTAATTTACATTGTTGTGTAAATTCATGTAGCCTAAATTCATTCAACGCCACAATGTCTTTTTTTCAATGAAAGAAACTCTACATTAATAAAAACTAATTTACATTGTTGTGTAAATTCATGTAGCCTAAATTCATTCAAAGCCACAATGTCTTTTTTTTTCAATGAAAGAAAGTCTACATTAATAAAAACTAATTTACATTGTTGTGTAAATTCATGTAGCCTAAATTCATTCAAAGCCACAGTGTCTTTTTTTTCAATGAAAGAAAGTCTACATTAATAAAAACTAATTTACATTGTTGTGTAAATTCATGTAGCCTAAATTCATTCAAAGCCACAGTGTCTTTTTTTTTTCAATGAAAGAAAGTCTACATTAATAAAAACTAATTTACATTATTGTGTAAATTCATGTAGCCTAAATTCACTCAAAGCCACAGTGTCTTTTTTCCCATGAAAAAAGTCTACATTAATAAAAACTAATTTACATTGTTGTGTAAATTCATGTAGCCTAAATTCATTCAAAGCCACAGTGTCTTTTTTTTCAATGAAAGAAAGTCTACATTAATAAAAACTAATTTACATTGTTGTGTAAATTCATGTAGCCTAAATTCACTCAAAGCCACAGTGTCTTTTGTCCCATGAAAAAAGTCTATATTAATAAAAACTAATTTACATTGTTGTGTAAATTCATGTAGCCTAAATTCACTCAAAGCCACAATGTCTTTTTTTTTCAATGAAAGAAAGTCTACATTAATAAAAACTAATTTACATTGTTGTGTAAATTCATGTAGCCTAAATTCATTCAAAGCCACAGTGTCTTTTTTTTCAATGAAAGAAAGTCTACATTAATAAAAACTAATTTACATTGTTGTGTAAATTCATGTAGCCTAAATTCATTCAAAGCCACAATGTCTTTTTTTTTTCAATGAAAGAAAGTCTACATTAATAAAAACTAATTTACATTGTTGTGTAAATTCATGTAGCCTAAATTCATTCAAAGCCACAGTGTCTTTTTTTTTCAATGAAAGAAAGTCTACATTAATAAAAACTAATTTACATTGTTGTGTAAATTCATGTAGCCTAAATTCATTCAAAGCCACAGTGTCTTTTTTTTCAATGAAAGAAAGTCTACATTAATAAAAACTAATTTACATTGTTGTGTAAATTCATGTAGCCTAAATTCACTCAAAGCCACAGTGTCTTTTGTCCCATGAAAAAAGTCTATATTAATAAAAACTAATTTACATTGTTGTGTAAATTCATGTAGCCTAAATTCATTCAACGCCACAATGTCTTTTTTTTCAATGAAAGAAAGTCTACATTAATAAAAACTAATTTACATTGTTGTGTAAATTCATGTAGCCTAAATTCATTCAAAGCCACAATGTCTTTTTTTTTCAATGAAAGAAAGTCTACATTAATAAAAACTAATTTACATTGTTGTGTAAATTCATGTAGCCTAAATTCATTCAAAGCCACAGTGTCTTTTTTTTCAATGAAAGAAAGTCTACATTAATAAAAACTAATTTACATTGTTGTGTAAATTCATGTAGCCTAAATTCATTCAAAGCCACAGTGTCTTTTTTCCCATGAAAAAAGTCTACATTAATAAAAACTAATTTACAATGTTGTGTAAATTCATGTAGCCTAAATTCATTCAAAGCCACAGTGTCTTTTTTTTCAGTGAAAGAAAGTCTACATTAATAAAAACTAATTTACATTGTTGTGTAAATTCATGTAGCCTAAATTCACTCAAGGCCACAGTGTCTTTTGTCCCATGAAAAAAGTCTATATTAATAAAAACTAATTTACATTGTTGTGTAAATTCATGTAGCCTAAATTCATTCAACGCCACAATGTCTTTTTTTTCAATGAAAGAAAGTCTACATTAATAAAAACTAATTTACAATGTTGTGTAAATTCATGTAGCCTAAATTCACTCAAAGCCACGTCTTTTTTTTCAATGAAAGAAAGTCTACATTAATAAAAACTAATTTACATTGTTGTGTAAATTCATGTAGCCTAAATTCATTCAAAGCCACAGTGTCTTTTTTTCAATGAAAGAAAGTCTACATTAATAAAAACTAATTTACATTGTTGTGTAAATTCATGTAGCCTAAATTCATTCAAAGCCACAATGTCTTTTGTTTTTCAATGAAAGAAAGTCTACATTAATAAAAACTAATTTACATTGTTGTGTAAATTCATGTAGCCTAAATTCACTCAAAGCCACAGTGTCTTTTTTTTCAATGAAAGAAAGTCTACATTAATAAAAACTAATTTACATTGTTGTGTAAATTCATGTAGCCTAAATTCATTCAAAGCCACAGTGTCTTTTTCCCATGAAAAAAGTCTACATTAATAAAAACTAATTTACATTGCTGTGTAAATTCATGTAGCATAAATTCACTCAAAGCCACAGTGTCTTTTTTTCAATGAAAGAAAGGCTACATTAATAAAAACTAATTTAAATTGTTGTGTAAATTCATGTAGCCTAAATCCATTCAAAGCCACAATGTCTTTTTTTTTCAATGAAAGAAAGTCTACATTAATAAAAACTAATTTACATTGTTGTGTAAATTCATGTAGCCTAAATTCATTCAAAGCCACAGTGTCTTTTTTTTTCAATGAAAGAAAGTCTACATTAATAAAAACTAATTTACATTATTGTGTAAATTCATGTAGCCTAAATTCACTCAAAGCCACAGTGTCTTTTTTCCCATGAAAAAAGTCTACATTAATAAAAACTAATTTACATTGTTGTGTAAATTCATGTAGCCTAAATTCATTCAAAGCCACAGTGTCTTTTTTTTCAATGAAAGAAAGTCTACATGAATAAAAACTAATTTACATTGTTGTGTAAATTCATGTAGCCTAAATTCACTCAAAGCCACAGTGTCTTTTGTCCCATGAAAAAAGTCTATATTAATAAAAACTAATTTACATTGTTGTGTAAATTCATGTAGCCTAAATTCACTCAAAGCCACAATGTCTTTTTTTTTCAATGAAAGAAAGTCTACATTAATAAAAACTAATTTACATTGTTGTGTAAATTCATGTAGCCTAAATTCATTCAAAGCCACAGTGTCTTTTTTTTCAATGAAAGAAAGTCTACATTGATAAAAACTAATTTACATTGTTGTGTAAATTCATGTAGCCTAAATTCATTCAAAGCCACAATGTCTTTTTTTTTCAATGAAAGAAAGTCTACATTAATAAAAACTAATTTACATTGTTGTGTAAATTCATGTAGCCTAAATTCATTCAAAGCCACAGTGTCTTTTTTTTCAATGAAAGAAAGTCTACATTAATAAAAACTAATTTACATTGTTGTGTAAATTCATGTAGCCTAAATTCATTCAAAGCCACAGTGTCTTTTTTTTCAATGAAAGAAAGTCTACATTAATAAAAACTAATTTACATTGTTGTGTAAATTCATGTAGCCTAAATTCACTCAAAGCCACAGTGTCTTTTGTCCCATGAAAAAAGTCTATATTAATAAAAACTAATTTACATTGTTGTGTAAATTCATGTAGCCTAAATTCATTCAACGCCACAATGTCTTTTTTTTCAATGAAAGAAAGTCTACATTAATAAAAACTAATTTACATTGTTGTGTAAATTCATGTAGCCTAAATTCATTCAAAGCCACAATGTCTTTTTTTTTCAATGAAAGAAAGTCTACATTAATAAAAACTAATTTACATTGTTGTGTAAATTCATGTAGCCTAAATTCATTCAAAGCCACAGTGTCTTTTTTTTCAATGAAAGAAAGTCTACATTAATAAAAACTAATTTACATTGTTGTGTAAATTCATGTAGCCTAAATTCATTCAAAGCCACAGTGTCTTTTTTCCCATGAAAAAAGTCTACATTAATAAAAACTAATTTACATTGTTGTGTAAATTCATGTAGCCTAAATTCATTCAAAGCCACAGTGTCTTTTTTTTCAATGAAAGAAAGTCTACATTAATAAAAACTAATTTACATTGTTGTGTAAATTCATGTAGCCTAAATTCACTCAAAGCCACAGTGTCTTTTGTCCCATGAAAAAAGTCTATATTAATAAAAACTAATTTACATTGTTGTGTGAATTCATGTAGCCTAAATTCATTCAACGCCACAATGTCTTTTTTTTCAATGAAAGAAAGTCTACATTAATAAAAACTAATTTACATTGTTGTGTAAATTCATGTAGCCTAAATTCATTCAAAGCCACAATGTCTTTTTTTTTCAATGAAAGAAAGTCTACATTAATAAAAACTAATTTACATTGTTGTGTAAATTCATGTAGCCTAAATTCATTCAAAGCCACAATGTCTTTTTTTTCAATGAAAGAAAGTCTACATTAATAAAAACTAATTTACATTGTTGTGTAAATTCATGTAGCCTAAATTCACTCAAAGCCACAGTGTCTTTTTTTTCAATGAAAGAAAGTCTACATTAATAAAAACTAATTTACATTGTTGTGTAAATTCATGTAGCCTAAATTCATTCAAAGCCACAGTGTCTTTTTTCCCATGAAAAAAGTCTACATTAATAAAAACTAATTTACATTGCTGTGTAAATTCATGTAGCATAAATTCACTCAAAGCCACAGTGTCTTTTTTTTCAATGAAAGAAAGGCTACATTAATAAAAACTAATTTAAATTGTTGTGTAAATTCATGTAGCCTAAATCCATTCAAAGCCACAGTGTCTTTTTTTTCAATGAAAGAAAGTCTACATTAATAAAAACTAATTTACATTGTTGTGTAAATTCATGTAGCCTAAATTCATTCAAAGCCACAGTGTCTTTTTTCCCATGAAAAAAGTCTACATTAATAAAAACTAATTTACATTGCTGTGTAAATTCATGTAGCATAAATTCACTCAAAGCCACAGTGTCTTTTTTTTCAATGAAAGAAAGGCTACATTAATAAAAACTAATTTAAATTGTTGTGTAAATTCATGTAGCCTAAATCCATTCAAAGCCACAATGTCTTTTTTTTTCAATGAAAGAAAGTCTACATTAATAAAAACTAATTTACATTGTTGTGTAAATTCAAGTAGCCTAAATTCATTCAAAGCCACAGTGTCTTTTTTTTTTCAATGAAAGAAAGTCTACATTAATAAAAACTAATTTACATTGTTGTGTAAATTCATGTAGCCTAAATTCATTCAAAGCCACAGTGTCTTTTTTTTCAATGAAAGAAATTCTACATTAATAAAAACTAATTTACATTGTTGTGTAAATTCATGTAGCCTAAATTCATAAAAAGCCACAGTGTCTTCTTTCCCATGAAAAAAGTCTACATTAATAAAAACTAATTTACATTGTTGTGTAAATTCATGTAGCCTAAATTCATTCAAAGCCACAGTGTTTTTTTCCCATGAAAAAAGTCTACATTAATAAAAACTAATTTACATTGTTGTGTAAATTCATGTAGCCTAAATTCACTCAAAGCCACAGTGTCTTTTTTCCCATGAAAAAAGTCTACATTAATAAAAACTAATTTACATTGTTGTGTAAATTCATGGAGCCTAAATTAATTCAAAGCCACAATGTCTTTTTTTTCAATGAAAGAAAGTCTACATTAATAAAAATTAATTTACATTGTTGTGTAAATTCATGTAGCCTAAATTCATTCAAAGCCACAATGTCTTTTTTCCCATGAACAAAGTCTACATTAATAAAAACTAATTTACATTGTTGTGTAAATTCATGTAGCATAAATTCATTCAAAGCCACAGTGTCTTTTTTTTCAATGAAAGAAAGTCTACATTGATAAAAACTAATTTACATTGTTGTGTAAATTCATGTAGCCTAAATTCATTCAAAGCCACAGTGTCTTTTTTTTCAATGAAAGAAAGTCTACATTAATAAAAACTAATTTACATTGTTGTGTAAATTCATGTAGCCTAAATTCATTCAAAGCCACAGTGTCTTTTTTCAATGAAAGAAAGTCTACATTAATAAAAACTAATTTACATTGTTGTGTAAATTCATGTAACCTAAATTCATTCAAAGCCACAGTGTCTTTTTTTCAATGAAAGAAAGTCTACATTAATAAAAACTAATTTACATTATTGTGTAAATTCATGTAGCCTAAATTCACTCAAAGCCACAGTGTCTTTTTTCCCATGAAAAAAGTCTACATTAATAAAAACTAATTTACATTGTTGTGTAAATTCATGTAGCCTAAATTCACTCAAAGCCACAGTGTCTTTTGTCCCATGAAAAAAGTCTATATTAATAAAAACTAATTTACATTGTTGTGTAAATTCATGTAGCCTAAATTAATTCAAAGCCACAATGTCTTTTTTTTCAATGAAAGAAACTCTACATTAATAAAAACTAATTTACATTGTTGTGTAAATTCATGTAGCCTAAATTAATTCAAAGCCACAATGTCTTTTTTTTCAATGAAAGAAAGTCTACATTAATAAAAACTAATTTACATTGTTGTGTAAATTCATGTAGCCTAAATTCATTCAAAGCCACAATGTCTTTTGTTTTTCAATGAAAGAAAGTCTACATTAATAAAAACTAATTTACATTGTTGTGTAAATTCATGTAGCCTAAATTCATTCAAAGCCACAGTGTCTTTTTTTTCCAATGAAAGAAAGTCTACATTAATAAAAACTAATTTACATTATTGTGTAAATTCATATAGCCTAAATTCACTCAAAGCCACAGTGTCTTTTTTCCCATGAAAAAAGTCTACATTAATAAAAACTAATTTACATTGTTGTGTAAATTCATGTAGCCTAAATTCATTCAAAGCCACAGTGTCTTTTTTTTCAATGAAAGAAAGTCTACATTAATAAAAACTAATTTACATTGTTGTGTAAATTCATGTAACCTAAATTCATTCAAAGCCACAGTGTCTTTTTTTCAATGAAAGAAAGTCTACATTAATAAAAACTAATTTACATTATTGTGTAAATTCATGTAGCCTAAATTCACTCAAAGCCACAGTGTCTTTTTTCCCATGAAAAAAGTCTACATTAATAAAAACTAATTTACATTGTTGTGTAAATTCATGTAGCCTAAATTCACTCAAAGCCACAGTGTCTTTTGTCCCATGAAAAAAGTCTATATTAATAAAAACTAATTTACATTGTTGTGTAAATTCATGTAGCCTAAATTAATTCAAAGCCACAATGTCTTTTTTTTCAATGAAAGAAACTCTACATTAATAAAAACTAATTTACATTGTTGTGTAAATTCATGTAGCCTAAATTAATTCAAAGCCACAATGTCTTTTTTTTCAATGAAAGAAAGTCTACATTAATAAAAACTAATTTACATTGTTGTGTAAATTCATGTAGCCTAAATTCATTCAAAGCCACAATGTCTTTTGTTTTTCAATGAAAGAAAGTCTACATTAATAAAAACTAATTTACATTGTTGTGTAAATTCATGTAGCCTAAATTCATTCAAAGCCACAGTGTCTTTTTTTTCCAATGAAAGAAAGTCTACATTAATAAAAACTAATTTACATTATTGTGTAAATTCATATAGCCTAAATTCACTCAAAGCCACAGTGTCTTTTTTCCCATGAAAAAAGTCTACATTAATAAAAACTAATTTACATTGTTGTGTAAATTCATGTAGCCTAAATTCATTCAAAGCCACAGTGTCTTTTTTTTCAATGAAAGAAAGTCTACATTAATAAAAACTAATTTACATTGTTGTGTAAATTCATGTAGCCTAAATTCACTCAAAGCCACAGTGTCTTTTGTCCCATGAAAAAAGTCTATATTAATAAAAACTAATTAACATTGTTGTGTAAATTCATGTAGCCTAAATTCATTCAAAGCCACAATGTCTTTTTTTTTTCAATGAAAGAAAGTCTACATTAATAAAAACTAATTTACATTGTTGTGTAAATTCATGTAGCCTAAATTCATTCAAAGCCACAGTGTCTTTTTTTTTTCAATGAAAGAAAGTCTACATTAATAAAAACTAATTTACATTGTTGTGTAAATTCATGTAGCCTAAATTTATTCAAAGCCACAGTGTTTTTTTTTTCAATGAAAGAAATTCTACATTAATAAAAACTAATTTACATTGTTGTGTAAATTCATGTAGCCTAAATTCATAAAAAGCCACAGTGTCTTCTTTTCCATGAAAAAAGTCTACATTAATAAAAACTAATTTACATTGTTGTGTAAATTCATGTAGCCTAAATTCATTCAAAGCCACAGTGTTTTTTTCCCATGAAAAAAGTCTACATTAATAAAAACTAATTTACATTGTTGTGTAAATTCATGTAGCCTAAATTCACTCAAAGCCACAGTGTCTTTTTTCCCATGAAAAAAGTCTACATTAATAAAAACTAATTTACATTGTTGTGTAAATTCATGGAGCCTAAATTCATTCAAAGCCACAGTGTCTTTTTTTTCAATGAAAGAAAGTCTACATTAATAAAAACTAATTTACATTTTTGTGTAAATTCATATAGCCTAAATTCATTCAAAGCCACAGTGTCTTTTTTTTTCAATGAAAGAAAGTCTACATTAATAAAAACTAATTTACATTGTTGTGTAAATTCATGTAGCCTAAATTCATTCAAAGCCACAATGTCTTTTTTTTTTCAATGAAAGAAAGTCTACATTAATAAAAACTAATTTACATTGTTGTGTAAATTCATGTAGCCTAAATTCATTCAAAGCCACAGTGTTTTTTTTCCCATGAAAAAAGTCTACATTAATAAAAACTAATTTACATTGTTGTGTAAATTCATGTAGCCTAAATTCACTCAAAGCCACAGTGTCTTTTTTCGCATGAAAAAAGTCTACATTAATAAAAACTAATTTACATTGTTGTGTAAATTCATGTAGCCTAAATTCATTCAAAGCCACAATGTCTTTTTTTCAATGAAAGAAAGTCTACATTAATAAAAACTAATTTACATTGTTGTGTAAATTCATGTAGCCTAAATTCATTCAAAGCCACAATGTCTTTTTTTCAATGAAAGAAAGTCTACATTAATAAAAACTAATTAACATTGTTGTGTAAATTCATGTCGCCTAAATTCATTCAAAGCCACAGTGTCTTTTGTTTTTCAATGAAAGAAAGTCTACATTAATGAAAACTAATTTACATTGTTGTGTAAATTCATGTAGCCTAAATTCATTCAAAGCCACAGTGTCTTTTTTTTCAATGAAAGAAAGTCTACATTAATAAAAACTAATTTACATTGTTGTGTAAATTCATGTAGCCTAAATTCATTCAAAGCCACAGTGTATTTTTTTTCAATGAAAGAAAGTCTACATTAATAAAAACTAATTTACATTTTTGTATAAATTCATATAGCCTAAATTCATTCAAAGCCACAATGTCTTTTTTTCAATGAAAGAAAGTCTACATTAATAAAAACTAATTTACATTGTTGTGTAAATTCATGTAGCCTAAATTCATTCAAAGCCACAGTGTTTTTTTTCCCATGAAAAAAGTCTACATTAATAAAAACTAATTTACATTGTTGTGTAAATTCATGTAGCCTAAATTCACTCAAAGCCACAGTGTCTTTTTTTTCAATGAAAGAAAGTCTACATTAATAAAAACTAATTTACATTGTTGTGTAAATTCATGTAGCCTAAATTCACTCAAAGCCACAATGTCTTTTTTTTCAATGAAAGAAAGTCTACATTAATAAAAACTAATTTACATTGTTGTGTAAATTCATGTAGCCTAAATTCATTCAAAGCCACAGTGTCTTTTTTCCCATGAAAAAAGTCTACATTAATAAAAACTAATTTACATTGTTGTGTAAATTCATGTAGCCTAAATTCACTCAAAGCCACAGTGTCTTTTTTCCCATGAAAAAAGTCTACATTAATAAAAACTAATTTACATTGTTGTGTAAATTCATGTAGCCTAAATTCACTCAAAGCCACAGTGTCTTTTTTCCCATGAAAAAGTCTACATTAATCAAAACTAATTTACATTGTTGTGTAAATTCATGTAGCCTAAATTCATTCAAAGCCAAAATGTCTTTTTGTTTCAATGAAAGAAAGTCTACATTAATAAAAACTAATTTACATTGTTGTGTAAATTCATGTAGCCTAAATTCATTCAAAGCCACAGTGTTTTTTTCCCATGAAAAAAGTCTACATTAATAAAAACTAATTTACATTGTTGTGTAAATTCATGTAGCCTAAATTCATTCAAAGCCACAGTGTTTTTTTCCCATGAAAAAAGTCTACATTAATAAAAACTAATTTACATTATTGTGTAAATTCATATAGCCTAAATTCATTCAAAGCCACAATGTCTTTTTTTTCAATGAAAGAAAGTCTACATTAATAAAAACTAATTTACATTGTTGTGTAAATTCATGTAGCCTAAATTCATTCAAAGCCACAATGTCTTTTTTTTCAATGAAAGAAAGTCTACATTAATAAAAACTAATTAACATTGTTGTGTAAATTCATGTCGCCTAAATTCATTCAAAGCCACAGTGTCTTTTGTTTTTCAATGAAAGAAAGTCTACATTAATAAAAACTAATTTACATTGTTGTGTAAATTCATGTCACCTAAATTCATTCAAAGCCAAAATGTCTTTTTCTTTCAATGAAAGAAAGTCTACATTAATAAAAACTAATTTACATTGTTGTGTAAATTCATGTAGCCTAAATTCATTCAAAGCCACAGTGTTTTTTTCCCCATGAAAAAAGTCTACATTAATAAAAACTAATTTACATTGTTGTGTAAATTCATGTAGCCTAAATTCATTCAAAGCCACAGTGTTTTTTTTCAATGAAAGAAAGTCTACATTAATAAAAACTAATTTACATTGTTGTGTAAATTCATGCAGCCTAAATTCACTCAAAGCCACGTCTTTTTTTTCAATGAAAGAAAGTCTACATTAATAAAAACTAATTTACATTGTTGTGTAAATTCATGTAGCCTAAATTCATTCAAAGCCACAGTGTCTTTTTTCCCATGAAAAAAGTCTACATTAATAAAAACTAATTTACATTGTTGTGTAAATTCATGTAGCATAAATTCACTCAAAGCCACAGTGTCTATTTTCCCATGAAAAAAGTCTACATTAATAAAAACTAATTTACATTGTTGTGTAAATTCATGTAGCCTAAATTCACTCAAAGCCACAGTGTCTATTTTCCCATGAAAAAAGTCTACATTAATAAAAACTAATTTACATTGTTGTGTAAATTCATGTAGCCTAAATTCACTCAAAGCCACAGTGTCTTTTTTCCCATGAAAAAAGTCTACATTAATAAAAACTAATTTACATTGTTGTGTAAATTCATGTAGCCTAAATTCATTCAAAGCCAGAATGTCTTTTTTTCAATGAAAGAAAGTCTACATTAATAAAAACTAATTTACATTGTTGTGTAAATTCATGTAGCCTAAATTCACTCAAAGCCACAGTGTCTTTTTTTTCAATGAAAGAAAGTCTACATTAATAAAAACTAATTTACATTGTTGTGTAAATTCATGTAGCCTAAATTCATTCAAATCCACAATGTCTTTTTTTTCAATGAAAGAAAGTCTACATTAATAAAAACTAATTTACATTGTTGTGTAAATTCATGTAGCCTAAATTCATTCAAAGCCACAATGTCTTTTTTTTCAATGAAAGAAAGTCTACATTAATAAAAACTAATTTACATTGTTGTGTAAATTCATGTAGCCTAAATTCATTCAAAGCCACAATGTCTTTTTTTTTCAATGAAAGAAAGTCTACATTAATAAAAACTAATTTACATTGTTGTGTAAATTCATATAACCTAAATTCATTCCACGCCACAATGTCTTTTTTTCAATGAAAGAAAGTCTACATTAATAAAAACTAATTTACATTGTTGTGTAAATTCATGTAGCCTAAATTCATTCAAAGCCACAATGTCTTTTTTTTTCAATGAAAGAAAGTCTACATTAATAAAAACTAATTTACATTGTTGTGTAAATTCATGTAGCCTAAATTCACTCAAAGCCACAGTGTCTTTTTTCCCATGAAAAAAGTCTACATTAATAAAAACTAATTTACATTGTTGTGTAAATTCATGTAGCCTAAATTCACTCAAAGCCACAGTGTCTTTTTTCCCATGAAAAAAGTCTACATTAATAAAAACTAATTTACATTGTTGTGTAAATTCATGTAGCCTAAATTCATTCAAAGCCAAAATGTCTTTTTGTTTCAATGAAAGAAAGTCTACATTAATAAAAACTAATTTACATTGTTGTGTAAATTCATGTAGCCTAAATTCATTCAAAGCCACAGTGTTTTTTTCCCATGAAAAAAGTCTACATTAATAAAAAATAATTTACATTATTGTGTAAATTCATGTAGCCTAAATTCATTCAAAGCCACGTCTTTTTTTCAATGAAAGAAAGTCTACATTAATAAAAACTAATTTACATTGTTGTGTAAATTCATGTAGCCTAAATTCACTCAAAGCCACAGTGTCTTTTTTCCCATGAAAAAAGTCTACATTAATAAAAACTAATTTACATTGTTGTGTAAATTCATGTAGCCTAAATTCACTCAAAGCCACAGTGTCTTTTTTCCCATGAAAAAAGTCTACATTAATAAAAACTAATTTACATTGTTGTGTAAATTCATGTAGCCTAAATTCATTCAAAGCCAAAATGTCTTTTTGTTTCAATGAAAGAAAGTCTACATTAATAAAAACTAATTTACATTGTTGTGTAAATTCATGTAGCCTAAATTCACTCAAAGCCACAGTGTCTTTTTTCCCATGAAAAAAGTCTACATTAATAAAAACTAATTTACATTGTTGTGTAAATTCATGTAGCCTAAATTCATTCAAAGCCACAGTGTTTTTTTCCCATGAAAAAAGTCTACATTAATAAAAACTAATTTACATTGTTGTGTAAATTCATGTAGCCTAAATTCATTCAAAGCCACAGTGTTTTTTTCCCATGAAAAAAGTCTACATTAATAAAAACTAATTTACATTATTGTGTAAATTCATGTCGCCTAAATTCATTCAAAGCCACAATGTCTTTTTTTTCAATGAAAGAAAGTCTACATTAATAAAAACTAATTTACATTGTTGTGTAAATTCATGTAGCCTAAATTCATTCAAAGCCACAATGTCTTTTTTTTCAATGAAAGAAAGTCTACATTAATAAAAACTAATTAACATTGTTGTGTAAATTCATGTCGCCTAAATTCATTCAAAGCCACAGTGTCTTTTGTTTTTCAATGAAAGAAAGTCTACATTAATAAAAACTAATTTACATTGTTGTGTAAATTCATGTCGCCTAAATTAATTCAAAGCCACAGTGTCTTTTGTTTTTCAATGAAAGAAAGTCTACATTAATAAAAACTAATTTACATTGTTGTGTAAATTCATGTCGCCTAAATTCATTCAAAGCCAAAATGTCTTTTTGTTTCAATGAAAGAAAGTCTACATTAATAAAAACTAATTTACATTGTTGTGTAAATTCATGTAGCCTAAATTCATTCAAAGCCACAGTGTCTTTTTTTTTCAATGAAAGAAAGTCTACATTAATAAAAACTAATTTACATTGTTGTGTAAATTCATGTAGCCTAAATTCATTCAAAGCCACAGTGTCTTTTTTCCCATGAAAAAAGTCTACATTAATAAAAACTAATTTACATTGTTGTGTAAATTCATGTAGCCTAAATTCATTCAAAGCCACAGTGTCTTTTTTTCAATGAAAAAAGTCTACATTAATAAAAACTAATTTACATTGTTGTGTAAATTCATGTAGCCTAAATTCATTCAAAGCCACAGTGTCTTTTTTTCAATGAAAAAAGTCTACATTAATAAAAAATAATTTACATTGTTGTGTAAATTCATGTAGCCTAAATTCATTCAAAGCCACAGTGTCTTTTTTTCAATGAAAAAAGTCTACATTAATAAAAACTAATTTACATTGTTGTGTAAATTCATGTAGCATAAATTCATTCAAAGCCACAGTGTCTTTTTTTCAATTAAAAAAGTCTACATTAATAAAAACTAATTTACATTGTTGTGTAAATTCATGTAGCCTAAATTCATTCAAAGCCACAGTGTCTTTTTTTCAATGAAAAAAGTCTACATTAATAAAAAATAATTTACATTGTTGTGTAAATTCATGTAGCCTAAATTCATTCAAAGCCACAGTGTCTTTTTTTCAATGAAAAAAGTCTACATTAATAAAAACTAATTTACATTGTTGTGTAAATTCATGTAGCCTAAATTCATTCAAAGCCACAGTGTCTTTTTTTCAATGAAAAAAGTCTACATTAATAAAAACTAATTTACATTGTTGTGTAAATTCATGTAGCCTAAATTCATTCAAAGCCACAGTGTCTTTTTTTCAATGAAAAAAGTCTACATTAATAAAAAATAATTTACATTGTTGTGTAAATTCATGTAGCCTAAATTCATTCAAAGCCA
The DNA here is from genome assembly GCF_902500255.1 of Thalassophryne amazonica. Lineage (NCBI taxonomy): Eukaryota > Metazoa > Chordata > Actinopteri > Batrachoidiformes > Batrachoididae > Thalassophryne > Thalassophryne amazonica. The sequence continues at coordinate 90,908,812 of NC_047118.1, forward strand.
CAGTGTCTTTTTTTCAATGAAAAAAGTCTACATTAATAAAAACTAATTTACATTGTTGTGTAAATTCATGTAGCCTAAATTCATTCAAAGCCACAGTGTCTTTTTTTCAATGAAAAAAGTCTACATTAATAAAAAATAATTTACATTGTTGTGTAAATTCATGTAGCCTAAATTCATTCAAAGCCACAGTGTCTTTTTTTCAATGAAAAAAGTCTACATTAATAAAAACTAATTTACATTGTTGTAAAATAAACATTGTGCTGTTCAAACAGGATTTCAGAAAAGATTATATGCCTTGTTTCTTTCATTAATCTAGACTTTCTTTGATTGAAAAAAAAGACGTGTCTTTGAATGAATTTAGGCTACATGAATTTACACAATCAATCAATCAATTTTTTTTTATATAGCGCCAAATCACAACAAACAGTTGCCCCAAGGCGCTTTATATTGTAAGGCAAGGCCATACAATAATTATGTAAAACCCCAACGGTCAAAACGACCCCCTGTGAGCAAGCACTTGGCTACAGTGGGAAGGAAAAACTCCCTTTTAACAGGAAGAAACCTCCAACAGAACCAGGCTCAGGGAGGGGCAGTCTTCTGCTGGGACTGGTTGGGGCTGAGGGAGAGAACCAGGAAAAAGACATGCTGTGGAGGGGAGCAGAGATCGATCACTAATGATTAAATGCAGAGTGGTGCATACAGAGCAAAAAGAGAAAGAAACAGTGCATCATGGGAACCCCCCAGCAGTCTACGTCTATAGCAGCATAACTAAGGGATGGTTCAGGGTCACCTGATCCAGCCCTAACTATAAGCTTTAGCAAAAAGGAAAGTTTTAAGCCTAATCTTAAAAGTAGAGAGGGTGTCTGTCTCCCTGATCTGAATTGGGAGCTGGTTCCACAGGAGAGGAGCCTGAAAGCTGAAGGCTCTGCCTCCCATTCTACTCTTACAAACCCTAGGAACTACAAGTAAGCCTGCAGTCTGAGAGTGAAGCGCTCTATTGGGGTGATATGGTACTATGAGGTCCCTAAGATAAGATGGGACCTGATTATTCAAAACCTTATAAGTAAGAAGAAGAATTTTAAATTCTATTCTAGAATTAACAGGAAGCCAATGAAGAGAGGCCAATATGGGTGAGATATGCTCTCTCCTTCTAGTCCCCGTCAGTACTCTAGCTGCAGCATTTTGAATTAACTGAAGGCTTTTTAGGGAACTTTTAGGACAACCTGATAATAATGAATTACAACAGTCCAGCCTAGAGGAAATAAATGCATGAATTAGTTTTTCAGCATCACTCTGAGACAAGACCTTTCTAATTTTAGAGATATTGCACAAATGCAAAAAAACAGTCCTACATATTTGTTTAATATGCGCTTTGAATGACATATCCTGATCAAAAATGACTCCAAGATTTCTCACAGTATTACTAGAGGTCAGGGTAATGCCATCCAGAGTAAGGATCTGGTTAGACACCATGTTTCTAAGATTTGTGGGGCCAAGTACAATAACTTCAGTTTTATCTGAGTTTAAAAGCAGGAAATTAGAGGTCATCCATGTCTTTATGTCTGTAAGACAATCCTGCAGTTTAGCTAATTGGTGTGTGTCCTCTGGCTTCATGGATAGATAAAGCTGGGTATCATCTGCGTAACAATGAAAATGTAAGCAATACCGTCTAATAATACTGCCTAAGGGAAGCATGTATAAAGTGAATAAAATTGGTCCTAGCACAGAACCTTGTGGAACTCCATAATTAACTTTAGTCTGTGAAGAAGATTCCCCATTTACATGAACAAATTGTAATCTATTAGATAAATATGATTCAAACCACCGCAGCGCAGTGCCTTTAATACCTATGACATGCTCTAATCTCTGTAATAAAATTTTATGGTCAACAGTATCAAAAGCAGCACTGAGGTCTAACAGAACAAGCACAGAGATGAGTCCACTGTCCGAGGCCATAAGAAGATCATTTGTAACCTTCACTAATGCTGTTTCTGTACTATGATGAATTCTAAAACCTGACTGAAACTCTTCAAATAGACCATTCCTCTGCAGGTGATCAGTTAGCTGTTTTACAACTACCCTTTCAAGAATCTTTGAGAGAAAAGGAAGGTTGGAGATTGGCCTATAATTAGCTAAGATAGCTGGGTCAAGTGATGGCTTTTTAAGTAATGGTTTAATTACTGCCACCTTAAAAGCCTGTGGTACATAGCCAACTAATAAAGATAGATTGATCATATTTAAGATCGAAGCATTAAATAATGGTAGGGCTTCCTTGAGCAGCCTGGTAGGAATGGGGTCTAATAGACATGTTGATGGTTTGGATGAAGTAACTAATGAAAATAACTCAGGACATTCGGAGAGAAAGAGTCTAACCAAATACCGGCATCACTGAAAGCAGCCAAAGATAACGATACGTCTTTGGGATGGTTATGAGTAATTTTTTCTCTAATAGTTAAAATTTTGTTAGCAAAGAAAGTCATGAAGTCATTACTAGTTAAAGTTAATGGAATACTCAGCTCAATAGAGCTCTGACTCTTTGTCAGCCTGGCTACAGTGCTGAAAAGAAACCTGGGGTTGTTCTTATTTTCTTCAATTAGTGATGAGTAGAAAGATGTCCTAGCTTTATGGAGGGCTTTTTTATAGAGCAACAGACTCTTTTTCCAGGCTAAGCGAAGATCTTCTAAATTAGTGAGACGCCATTTCCTCTCCAACGTACGGGTTATCTGCTTTAAGCTACGAGTTTGTGAGTTATACCACGGAGTCAGGCACTTCTGATTTAAAGCTCTCTTTTTCAGAGGAGCTACAGCATCCAAAGTTGTCTTCAATGAGGATGTAAAACTATTGACAAGATACTCTATCTCACTTATAGAGTTTAGGTAGCTACTCTGCACTGTGTTGGTATATGGCATTAGAGAACATAAAGAAGGAATCATATCCTTAAACCTAGTTACAGCGCTTTCTGAAAGACTTCTAGTGTAATGAAACTTATTCCCCACTGCTGGGTAGTCCATCAGAGTAAATGTAAATGTTATTAAGAAATGATCAGACAGAAGGGAGTTTTCAGGGAATACTGTTAAGTCTTCTATTTCCATACCATAAGTCAGAACAAGATCTAAGATATGATTAAAGTGGTGGGTGGACTCATTTACTTTTTGAGCAAAGCCAATAGAGTCTAATAATAGATTAAATGCAGTGTTGAGGCTGTCATTCTCAGCATCTGTGTGGATGTTAAAATCGCCCACTATAATTATCTTATCTGAGCTAAGCACTAAGTCAGACAAAAGGTCTGAAAATTCACAGAGAAACTCACAGTAACGACCAGGTGGACGATAGATAATAACAAATAAAACTGGTTTTTGGGACTTCCAATTTGGATGGACAAGACTAAGAGTCAAGCTTTCAAATGAATTAAAGCTCTGTCTGGGTTTTTGATTAATTAATAAGCTGGAATGGAAGATTGCTGCTAATCCTCCGCCTCGGCCCGTGCTACGAGCATTCTGACAGTTAGTGTGACTCGGGGGTGTTGACTCATTTAAACTAACATATTCATCCTGCTGTAACCAGGTTTCTGTTAGGCAGAATAAATCAATATGTTGATCAATTATTATATCATTTACTAACAGGGACTTAGAAGAGAGAGACCTAATGTTTAATAGACCACATTTAACTGTTTTAGTCTGTGGTGCAGTTGAAGGTGCTATATTATTTTTTATTTTTTAATTTTTATGCTTAAATAGATTTTTGCTGGTTATTGGTAGTCTGGGAGCAGACACCGTCTCTATGGGGATGGGGTAATGCGGGGATGGCAGGGGGAGAGAAGCTGCAGAGAGGTGTGTAAGACTACAACTCTGCTTCTTGGTCCCAACCCTGGATAGTCACGGTTTGGAGGGCTTAATAAAATTGGCCAGATTTCTAGAAATGAGAGCTGCTCCATCCAAAGTGGGATGGATGCCGTCTCTCCTAACAAGACTGGGTTTTCCCCAGAAAGATGGGGAAAACCTGGTCTTGGATGGGAAAAAGATGGGAGATGGCGAAATTACACCTGTGCCACACTTGGGACATGATCCAAAACCTGTCTGCCGCCCCAAACACAGACAGTGTAGCTGAGCGTTCATCATCTTCATCTGAAGATGACGATGAAATTGAGAAGCTGCTGGTGGTTAAAGAAAGAGAAACCACCGTCATACAAAGGGGCTGAGTTCCCATTGCATCGGCGTTAGACACCTATTCCAGAGAAGCGCGTTTAAAGCGCACCGAGAACGTCCTTCGTTACTGGGCATCCATGGCCGCTTCAAATGCAGATATGCACAAACTCATAATGTCCGTCATAGCGCTCCCCGTGACCCAAGTCAGCGTGCATTTTCATCTTTGAAGTTTATTCTTTCTCCACTTAGTTCGTCCCTGAATGACAAAATTCTGGAGGACATCCTTTTCATCCACCTGAATAAACAGTTCGGAATGTAAGCTAACCCATTTCCACTTCCATCTTTCTTGCTTAATTTTTAATGGGTACTATAGCATGGGAATTACTATTTTTGTGACTGTACAGGATTTATTTTATTTTATTTTTATTATTATTGGCTATTATTATTTTTAGCAGCCTGGAAGGCAATGTTTGGACACTTTCGATAATGTCTAATGTGTGTTAGTCACAAATCTTTTTTGTTTACAACACCAGGTGACGGTGTAGCCTATATTTTTTTTTTACTTTTTGTTGCCTACTAAACGTGAGCCACTTTTGTTACCTACTTTGATAAATGTTAGCATGTTTGTTGATTAACGATACCTGATGGATATGAGCAAGGAATTGCATTTTATTGGCCTATTAGTAGACCTATGTTAAAAAAAAACGTTACAGTATGAATCTGGAATGGCCTGTTTTTTTTTCCCCTCCTTTCCTTGCCTACTGTGAATGGTCACGACCAGGTTTTAAGTTGGTGTAGCAAATGCCTAAGAATGTAAAGAAATGACCTGAAGACTGAATGGGCTGAGGGATTTTGTGGTTGCCCACCGAGTGGCATAGCCACGTGACTTTATAATGTCGTTGACACATTTGAAATAATAATTGTTTTGAATTATTTCTTGTCTAATTTAATGAAGGTTGTAACAGAATTTGCCTAGATTTGGCTTAAGCTGGATGAGACAGAGGCATAATTTTATAGCCATTTGTTAAACAACTGACGGAACGTAATTAACCGTTCCGGGAACGAAATTTTTTTGTTCTAACCGGTTCGGGAATGTCTATTTAATGGTGGAACCCAAAACCGGAAACATTAAAATTCCGTTTCTGTTCAGAACGAACCAATTGGAAAAAAAATCTGGTTCAAAGCCCTGGTTCCAGGAATACTATGACATCATCAGCAAAAAGCCACATTTCATGTTCTACTCCATTTATTAATATGCATATGTAGCGGACATGAATGAGTGAAGCTCGTCAGCATCTCACCATGTCATTTAGGTTCTTCAGACTTTGAGTAAATGCTTCAGACATGAACTCTTTAAAAAAAAAACTGTTCGGCCACTTGAATTTTCAATAGTCAGCGAGGTAGGGGTCAACTGAAGAATTACACAGGGGTCTAAACCAGGGGTGGGCAACTTGTTCCAGAAAAGGCCAAGAGGGTGCAGGTTTTCTTTGCAGCCACTGATTCCACCAGGTGATTTCACTGATTATCACTTTGAGCAGATGGAATCAGTTAATCAGCCTCTTGGTCCTTTATGTAACAAGTTGCCCACCCCTGGTCTAAATTAAAAGAGGCTGCAATCATATAGAAAACAACACCACATTATTTGCCTGATCATAAAGATTCCAGGTCAATTTCAGTTTGTACAGGGGTCAAAAGTTAAAGTTGCTCTATTAATTTTGCTCCAGCTGTATTTGTGCTGAATTTGATGCTTGTATCACCATTTGAAGGATTGTTTCAGTTATCTGCTGCACTAATAAGCCAACAGAGCATGAACCAGCTGCTGTCTGTTAGCTTAAACATGTGTACATAAGCCAACCCAAATTAAAGGAGAAATGCTGCTTTTAACAACCTGGACCTCATTTCTGGCTTAAACTACAGTCGTTTACTCACCAATATAAGTTTGGTGTGATTAGAAGTCCATAGTTCAAACAACGTGTTCAGTTCAAATCTGAAGCAAACATTTTTCTTCTTCTACTAAGGTGGATTAGAACTTTTTGTGGTGCACAGCACCAACTACTGGACAGGAGGAAACTAGCAGTCAATGTGACTTACTGATTTGAAAATGCAGCTCTTTCAACCAGACGTGTGGTGCTGTGACGTGCCAATCATCGGTATCCAATCAGATTTCAGGAGAGTCCAGTGAAACCCCGGCCTCCTCTCTAGCTCCACCCATGCCAGGAATTGTTTGACATTTGAACATTTCCTGTTTCACTGTGACTGATAAATTTGGCACTTCCTGTTTGAGTGTGAGCTTGCCACTGAGTTCCTGCAAAATTCCATGGGATCTCGTCTGTCGATCCAGGAAGTGTTTGACATTTGAACATTTCCTGTTTTACTGTGGATTTGAAAATTGGCACTTCCTGTTTAGGACACCCTGTACCATGAGTGTACTCATAATATCGGTTATTCCCAAACCAGGTAAAAACAAGGAATATTGTGCCAATTATAGGCCGATTTCCATATTAAATGAGTGGCTGAGGGACGTCCAGATGCAGCTGCTTCTCCTCTGCCGTCAGCTGCTTTGGCACAAATTTTGTTGTCACTCTCTGCAGAAATCCTCCATTAAAATGGAACCTGTGCTAATAACGACATCCTACACAAGCTCTTGTATGGTGATGTCATCCATAACCAAAGTCCGTATTTTGTCATTCGCTTGGTCATTTCAGCTTGCGGACGGACTCAAGTCGTTCCATCAAAATAATTTGATGGAGGTGCAGTACAAGTCTGCACTCTAAAACTGACTGCTCATGACTGACATGGGCTGTGGACTAGAAAACATTCACCCATTCCCAAGAAGGTTCCTGTCACCTCTCGACCAAATGACACCTCACATGTGCTGTATTTGTTAGTATGGGATAAAATGAGGTCAGATACTTTTTGGATACACCTTGTATTTCGAAGTCTGCAGTTTTGAATTTATTTAATCACCATATGTACATAGTCACCCACTGAGGATTGTAATAATTGCAGTGATGATTGGGTGGCGGGTAGCACAAACAACACAGGAGTACTTATCAAATTCATTTAATTAATTTAACATTATTCTTCCGACTTGGAAAATAAAGTTTTCAAATCATTTAACAACATTTAGCTTAAAGACAGATCTGGTTTCTCACATTTTTAAAGAATTTTCATCATGGTCAGCATTCAAATGCGGCAAATAATTTCCCTCCTGCCTCCACAAAAATCTTATCTTGCATGCCACATGGCTGCCAAATCCTTCATTGCATAAATTATGCTTGCAGGACAGGCTTTATATAACTTGATATGAGGGGTTGGGGTTAAATAATTATTGCCTGAAATCCTCAGCAGTCTGCCGTGTCATGCACTCTGTGCATCATGCAGTCTGTACACTTTACCTTCTGCAAAATGATCCAAAGACATCACATCAGATTTTGAGGATGTGCACAGCAGAGAACCAGCTGACTGTGTAGCACCCACCTGGGCGGGCCCCACTCTCTCTGCCTGCCTCTTGTTAGCCAGTTGACTCTTCAGGTCCCTGATCTCAGCTTCCAGCAGCTGGACGACTTCCTCGTAGTCCTGTTCTGCACTGCCGGCCTGCACCACGTCTGCCTCAGCTGTGTCCAGACGACTCTTGAGGCGGCTGTTCTCCTCTGCAGTCAAACATGCTTTCTGGGAGGACAAAGAACAAGAACCTCTGTATGTGTATCAGGGACCTGCTGGTAAAAACCCCAACCCGTGTGAAGCGCCTTGGGGTGACTGAATGTCTGTAAAGACTTTAATGAACGTGTCTCTAAAGACTGTATGTTTGATGAATGCGTCTCTAAAGACTGATGAATGTGTCTCTAAAGACTGTATGTTTGATGAACGTGTCTCTAAAGACTGATGAATGCGTCTCTAAAGACTGAGGAACGTGTCTCTAAAGACTGTATGTTTGATGCACGCATCTCTAAAGACTGTATGTTTGATGAACGTGTCTCTAAAGACTGTATGTTTGATGAACGCGTCTCTAAAGACTGATGAACGCGTCTCTAAAGACTGTATGTTTGATGAATGCGTCTCTAAAGACTGATGAACGTGTCTCTAAAGACTGTATGTTTGATGAACGTGTCTCTAAAGACTGATGAATGCGTCTCTAAAGACTGAGGAACGTGTCTCTAAAGACTGTATGTTTGATGCACGCATCTCTAAAGACTATGTTTGATGAACGTGTCTCTAAAGACTGCATGTTTGATGAACGCGTCTCTAAAGACTGATGAACGTGTCTCTAATGACTGATGAACGTGTCTCTAAAGACTGTATGTTTGATGAACGCGTCTCTAAAGACTGATGAAAGCGTCTCTAAAGACTGTATGTTTGATGAACGTGTCTCTAAAGACTGTTTGAGGAACGTGTCTCTAAAGACTGTATGTTTGATGAATCCATCTCTAAAGACTGATGAACGTGTCTCTAAAGACTGTATGTTTGATGAACGTGTCTCTAAAGACTGTTTGATGAACGCGTCTCTAAAGACTGATGAACGTGTCTCTAAAGACTGTATGTTTGATGAACGCGTCTCTAAAGACTGATGAAAAGTGTCTCTAAAGACTGTATGTTTGATGAAAGCGTCTCTAAAGAGTGTATGTTTGCTGAACGCGTCTCTAAAGACTGTTTGATGAATGTGTCTCTAAAGACTGTACTTTTGATGAATGTCTCTCTAAAGACTGTTTGATGAAAGTGTCTTTAAAGATTTTATGTTTGATGAACGCGTCTCTAAAGACTGTTTGATGAACGTGTCTCTAAAGACTGTATGTTTGATGAATGTCTTTCTAAAGACTGTTTGAAGAACATGTCTCTAAAGATTGTATGTTTGATGAACGCGTCTCTAAAGACTTTATGATGAACGTGTCTCTAAAGACTGTATGTTTGATGAACGTGTCTCTAAAGACTGATGCACGTGTCTCTAAAGACTATATGTTTGATGAACGCGTCTCTAAAGACTGTTTGAGGAACGTGTCTCTAAAGACTGTATGTTTGATGAATGCGTCTCTAAAGACTGATGAACGTGTCTCTAAAGACTGTATGTTTGATGAATCCATCTCTAAAGACTGATGAACGTGTCTCTAAAGACTGTATGTTTGATGAACGTGTCTCTAAAGACTGTTTGAGGAACGTGTCTCTAAAGACCGTATGTTTGAGGAATGTGTCTCTAAAGACTGTATGTTTGATGAATGTCTCTCTAAAGACTGTTTGAGGAACGTGTCTCTAAAGACTGTATGTTTGATGAACGCGTCTCTAAAGACTGTTTGATGAATATGTCTCTAAAGACCGTATGTTTGAGGAATGTGTCTCTAAAGACTGTTTGATGAATGTGTCTCTAAAGATTGTATGTTTGATGAACGCGTCTCTAAAGACTGCATGTTTGATGAACGTGTCTCTAAAGACTGTTTGATGAACGCGTCTCTAAAGACTGTTTGATGAACGCGTCTCTAAAGACTGATGAACGTGTCTCTAAAGACTGTGTTTGATGAACGCGTCTCTAAAGACTGATGAACGTGTCTCTAAAGACTGTATGTTTGATGAAAGCGTCTCTAAAGACTGTATGTTTGCTGAACGCGTCTCTAAAGACTGTTTGATGAACGTGTCTCTAAAGACTGTATGTTTGATGAATGTCTTTCTAAAGACTGTTTGAAGAACATGTCTCTAAAGATTGTATGTTTGATGAACACGTCTCTAAAGACTTTTTGATGAACGTGTCTCTAAAGACTGTATGTTTGATGAACGTGTCTCTAAAGACTGATGAACGTGTCTCTAAAGACTGTATGTTTGATGAACGCGTCTCTAAAGACTGTTTGAGGAACGTGTCTCTAAAGACTGTATGTTTGATGAATGCGTCTCTAAAGACTGATGAACGTGTCTCTAAAGACTGTATGTTTGATGAACGCGTCTCTAAAGACTGATGAACGCGTCTCTAAAGACTGTATGATTGATGAACGTGTCTCTAAAGACCGTTTGAGGAACGTGTCTCTAAAGACTATGTTTGATGAATGCATCTCTAAAGACTGATGAACGTGTCTCTAAAGACTGTATGTTTGATGAACGCGTCTCTAAAGACTGTATGTTTGATGAACGTGTCTCTAAAGACTGTATGTTTGATGAATGCGTGTCTAAAGACTGATGAACGTGTCTCTAAAGACTGTATGTTTGATGAACGCGTCTCTAAAGACTGATGAACGTGTCTCTAAAGACTGTATGTTTGATGAACGCGTCTCTAAAGACTGATGAACGCGTCTCTAAAGACTGTATGTTTGATGAACGCGTCTCTAAAGACTGATGAACGCGTCTCTAAAGACTGTATGTTTGATGAACGTGTCTCTAAAGACTGTTTGAGGAACGTGTCTCTAAAGACTGTATGTTTGATGAATCCATCTCTAAAGACTGATGAACGTGTCTCTAAAGACTGTATGTTTGATGAACGTGTCTCTAAAGACTGTTTGAGGAACGTGTCTCTAAAGACTGTATGTTTGATGAATGCGTCTCTAAAGACTGATGAACGTGTCTCTAAAGACTGTGTTTGATGAACGCGTCTCTAAAGACTGATGAACGTGTCTCTAAAGACTGTATGTTTGATGAAAGCGTCTCTAAAGACTGTATGTTTGCTGAACGCGTCTCTAAAGACTGTTTGATGAACGTGTCTCTAAAGACTGTATGTTTGATGAATGTCTTTCTAAAGACTGTTTGAAGAACATGTCTCTAAAGATTGTATGTTTGATGAACACGTCTCTAAAGACTTTTTGATGAACGTGTCTCTAAAGACTGTATGTTTGATGAACGTGTCTCTAAAGACTGATGAACGTGTCTCTAAAGACTGTATGTTTGATGAACGTATCTCTAAAGACTGTTTGAGGAACGTGTCTCTAAAGACTGTATGTTTGATGAATGCGTCTCTAAAGACTGATGAACGTGTCTCTAAAGACTGTATGTTTGATGAACGCGTCTCTAAAGACTGATGAACGCGTCTCTAAAGACTGTATGATTGATGAACGTGTCTCTAAAGACCGTTTGAGGAACGTGTCTCTAAAGACTATGTTTGATGAATGCATCTCTAAAGACTGATGAACGTGTCTCTAAAGACTGTATGTTTGATGAACGCGTCTCTAAAGACTGTATGTTTGATGAACGTGTCTCTAAAGACTGTATGTTTGATGAATGCGTGTCTAAAGACTGATGAACGTGTCTCTAAAGACTGTATGTTTGATGAACGCATCTCTAAAGACTGATGAACGTGTCTCTAAAGACTGTATGTTTGATGAACGCGTCTCTAAAGACTGATGAACGCGTCTCTAAAGACTGTATGTTTGATGAATGTGTCTCTAAAGACTGTTTGAGGAATGTGTCTCTAAAGACTGTATGTTTGATGAATCCGTCTCTAAAGACTGATGAACGTGTCTCTAAAGACTGTATGTTTGATGAACGCATCTCTAAAGACTGATGAACGTGTCTCTAAAGACTGTATGTTTGATGAACGTGTCTCTAAAGACTGAGGAACGTGTCTCTAAAGACTGTATGTTTGATGAACGCGTCTCTAAAGACTGATGAACGTGTCTCTAAAGACTGTATGTTTGCTGAACGCGTCTCTAAAGACTGTTTGATGAATGTGTCTCTAAAGACTGTACGTTTGATGAATGTCTCTCTAAAGACTGTTTGATGAAAGTGTCTTTAAAGATTTTATGTTTGATGAACGTGTCTCTAAAGACTGTTTGATGAACGTGTCTCTAAAGACTGTATGTTTGATGAATGTCTTTCTAAAGACTGTTTGAGGAACATGTCTCTAAAGATTGTATGTTTGATGAACGCGTCTCTAAAGACTTTTTGATGAACTTGTCTCTAAAGACTGTATGTTTGATGAACGTGTCTCTAAAGACTGATGAACGTGTCTCTAAAGACTGCATGTTTGATGAACGCGTCTCTAAAGACTGTATGTTTGATGAACGTGTCTTTAAAGACTGTTTGAGGAACGTGTCTCTAAAGACTGTATGTTTGATGAACGTGTCTCTAAAGACTGATGAATGCATCTCTAAAGACTGAGGAGCGTGTCTCTAAAGACTGTATGTTTGATGCACGCATCTCTAAAGACTGTATGTTTGATGAACGTGTCTCTAAAGACTGCATGTTTGATGAACGCGTCTCTAAAGACTGATGAACGTGTCTCTAATGACTGATGAACGTGTCTCTAAAGACTGTATGTTTGATGAACGCGTCTCTAAAGACTGATGAACGCGTCTCTAAAGACTGTATGTTTGATGAACGTGTCTCTAAAGACTGTTTGAGGAACGTGTCTCTAAAGACTGTATGTTTGATGAATCCATCTCTAAAGACTGATGAACGTGTCTCTAAAGACTGTATGTTTGATGAACGTGTCTCTAAAGACTGTTTGAGGAACGTGTCTCTAAAGACCGTATGTTTGAGGAATGTGTCTCTAAAGACTGTATGTTTGATGAATGTCTCTCTAAAGACTGTTTGAGGAACGTGTCTCTAAAGACTGTATGTTTGATGAACGCGTCTCTAAAGACTGTTTGATGAATATGTCTCTAAAGACCGTATGTTTGAGGAATGTGTCTCTAAAGACTGTTTGATGAATGTGTCTCTAAAGATTGTATGTTTGATGAACGCGTCTCTAAAGACTGCATGTTTGATGAACGTGTCTCTAAAGACTGTTTGATGAACGCGTCTCTAAAGACTGTTTGATGAACGCGTCTCTAAAGACTGTATGTGTGATGAATGTCTCTCTAAAGACTGTTTGATGAATGTGTCTCTAAAGACTGTTTGAGAAACGTGTCTCTGAAGACTGTATGTGTGATGAACATCACTCAGAAGACTGATGAATGTCTGTAAAGACTCTTTGATGAACATGTCTCTAAAGACTGTTGGAGGAATGTGTCTGTAAAGACTGTATGTTTGATGAACACATCTCTAAAGACTATTTGATGAACGTGTCTCTAAAGACTGTTTGATGAACGTGTCTCTAAAGACTGTATGTTTGATGAACGCGTCTCTAAAGACTATTTGATGAACGCACCTCTAAAGACAGTTTGATGAACGTGTCTCTAAAGACTGTATGTTTGATGAATGTCTCTCTAAAGACTGTTTGAGGAACGTGTCTCTAAAGACTGCATGTTTGATGAACATCACTCAAAAGACTGATGAACGTCTGTAAAGTCTCTTTGATGAACGTGTCTCTAAAGACTGTTTGAGGAACTTGTCTCTAAAGACTGTATGCTTGATGAACGTGTCTCTAAAGACTATATGATAAACATGTCTCTAAAGACCGTATGTTTGATGAACGTGTCTCTAAAGACTGTTTGATGCACGTCTCTAAACACTGTATGTTTGATGAATGCGTCTCTAAAGACCGTATGTTTGAGGAATGTGTCTCTAAAGACCGTATGTTTGAGGAATGTGTCTCTAAAGACTGTATGTTTGATGAATGTCTCTCTAAAGACTATTTGAGGAACGTGTCTCTAAAGACTGTATATTTGATGAACGTCTCCAAAAATTGTTTGATGAGCGTCTCTCTAAAGTCTGTCTGATGAATGTTCTGGTTGTAGTGTGTTTTCCTGTGGTTATGTTGTGTTGTGTTTTGTTGTGGTTGTGTTGTGTTTTGTTGTGGCTGGTGTTATGTGGTGTTGTGGTTTTGTTGTGGTTATATTGTGGTTGTGGTATGTTGTCTTTTGTTGTGGTTGTGGTTATGTTGTGGTTGTGTTGTGGTGTGTTTTGTTGTGGTTGTAGTGTGTTTTGTTGTGGTTATGCTGTGGTTGTGGTGTGTTTTGTTGTGGTTGTGGTGTATTCTGTTGTGGTTTTGTTATGGTTATGTTGTTGATATATTATCAATTATTAACGTCTTTACTTTGATTTAATGTCTTTACTCTGATTTGCTGTCTTTGATTTTGTCTTTGATCTCATTCTTCATATACACATTTATATACATGTTTAATTTAATATCACTCTCTTAGTTAATCACCGAATTGCTAACGTAATTACATTCACAGAACTGTTTAAGTAATTATTAAACTGCTCACACGGGAAGATGAACAGATGAACTTTGGCTCAGTGAGAATGTGGACTGTTTTGCTAAGACCATGTTTTTGCTGAGCACAGATGTACATTTTAATTAACAGTCCAGCCTTGAGAAGAAAGTGGTGTGACTTGCACACCAGTTCAAGTTCAGGGTTGCAGGCTGTTATGAGAAGACCCATGAGACGGGAGGCTTAAAGCCATAACAATTTTCATATCGATGTGAGAACAGACTTGGAGTCGCTACTTTGTTTGTATACTTTGTCTACTTTGTCTCTTCCATATATCTGTATGTAACTTTATTGTAATAAATACAGGAGGCAGACGGGCGGGGCTCTACAGAGCTGACGAGATGGTCGGTGACGAGGGTCACGTTCGTTCGCTCTCTCCTGATTCAGGAAAAGAAATTCAGTGTCTCCTGCGTGATTATTTTCTGTGTTAACTGAGTTGTTCTTTTTCAGGTCCAACTCTGACAGTTGTGGTTGTGGTGTGTTTTGTTGTGGTTGTGGTATGTTTTGCTGTGGTTGTGTTGTGGTGGGTTTTCAATCAATCAATCAATCAATTTTTTTTTTATATAGCGCCAAATCACAACAAACAGTTGCCCCAAGGCGCTTTATATTGTAAGGCAAGGCCATACAATAATGATGTAAAACCCCAACGGTCAAAACGACCCCCTGTGAGCAAGCACTTGGCTACAGTGGGAAGGAAAAACTCCCTTTTAACAGGAAGAAACCTCCAGCAGAACCAGGCTCAGGGAGGGGCAGTCTTCTGCTGGGACTGGTTGGGGCTGAGGGAGAGAACCAGGAAAAAGACATGCTGTGGAGGGGAGCAGAGATCGATCACTAATGATTAAATGCAGAGTGGTGCATACAGAGCAAAAAGAGAAAGAAACAGTGCATCATGGGAACCCCCCAGCAGTCTACGTCTATAGCAGCATAACTAAGGGATGGTTCAGGGTCACCTGATCCAGCCCTAACTATAAGCTTTAGCAAAAAGGAAAGTTTTAAGCCTAATCTTAAAAGTAGAGAGGGTGTCTGTCTCCCTGATCTGAATTGGGAGCTGGTTCCACAGGAGAGGAGCCTGAAAGCTGAAGGCTCTGCCTCCCATTCTACTCTTACAAACCCTAGGAACTACAAGTAAGCCTGCAGTCTGAGAGCGAAGCGCTCTATTGGGGTGATATGGTACTACGAGGTCCCTAAGATAAGATGGGACCTGATTATTCAAAACCTTATAAGTAAGAAGAAGAATTTTAAATTCTATTCTAGAATTAACAGGAAGCCAATGAAGAGAGGCCAATATGGGTGAGATATGCTCTCTCCTTCTAGTCCCCGTCAGCACTCTAGCTGCAGCATTTTGAATTAACTGAAGGCTTTTTAGGGAACTTTTAGGACAACCTGATAATAATGAATTACAATAGTCCAGCCTAGAGGAAATAAATGCATGAATTAGTTTTTCAGCATCACTCTGAGACAAGACCTTTCTGATTTTAGAGATATTGCGTAAATGCAAAAAAGCAGTCCTACATATTTGTTTAATATGCGCTTTGAATGACATATCCTGATAAAAAATGACTCCAAGATTTCTCACAGTATTACTAGAGGTCAGGGTAATGCCATCCAGAGTAAGGATCTGGTTAGACACCATGTTTCTAAGATTTGTGGGGCCAAGAACAATAACTTCAGTTTTATCTGAGTTTAAAAGCAGGAAATTAGAGGTCATCCATGTCTTTATGTCTGTAAGACAATCCTGCAGTTTAGCTAATTGGTGTGTGTCCTCTGGCTTCATGGATAGATAAAGCTGGGTATCATCTGCGTAACAATGAAAATTTAAGCAATACCGTCTAATAATACTGCCTAAGGGAAGCATATATAAAGTGAATAAAATTGGTCCTAGCACAGAACCTTGTGGAACTCCATAATTAACTTTAGTCTGTGAAGAAGATTCCCCATTTACATGAACAAATTGTAATCTATTAGACAAATATGATTCAAACCACCGCAGCGCAGTGCCTTTAATACCTATGGCATGCTCTAATCTCTGTAATAAAATTTTATGGTCAACAGTATCAAAAGCAGCACTGAGGTCTAACAGAACAAACACAGAGATGAGTCCACTGTCCGAGGCCATAAGAAGATCATTTGTAACCTTCACTAATGCTGTTTCTGTACTATGATGAATTCTAAAACCTGACTGAAACTCTTCAAATAGACCATTCCTCTGCAGATGATCAGTTAGCTGTTTTACAACTACCCTTTCAAGAATTTTTGAGAGAAAAGGAAGGTTGGAGATTGGCCTATAATTAGCTAAGATAGCTGGGTCAAGTGATGGCTTTTTAAGTAATGGTTTAATTACTGCCACCTTAAAAGCCTGTGGTACATAGCCAACTAACAAAGATAGATTGATCATATTTAAGATCGAAGCATTAAATAATGGTAGGGCTTCCTTGAGCAGCCTGGTAGGAATGGGGTCTAATAAACATGTTGATGGTTTGGATGAAGTAACTAATGAAAATAACTCAGACAGAACAATCGGAGAGAAAGAGTCTAACCAAATACCGGCATCACTGAAAGCAGCCAAAGATAACGATACGTCTTTGGGATGGTTATGAGTAATTTTTTCTCTAATAGTTAAAATTTTGTTAGCAAAGAAAGTCATGAACTCATTACTAGTTAAAGATAATGGAATACTCAGCTCAATAGAGCTCTGACTCTTTGTCAGCCTGGCTACAGTGCTGAAAAGAAACCTGGGGTTGTTCTTATTTTCTTCAATTAGTGATGAGTAGAAAGATGTCCTAGCTTTACGGAGGGCTTTTTTATAGAGCAACAGACTCTTTTTCCAGGCTAAGTGAAGATCTTCTAAATTAGTGAGACGCCATTTCCTCTCCAACTTACGGGTTATCTGCTTTAAGCTACGAGTTTGAGAGTTATACCATGGAGTCAGACACTTCTGATTTAAAGCTCTCTTTTTCAGAGGAGCTACAGCATCCAAAGTTGTCTTCAATGAGGATGTAAAACTATTGACGAGATACTCTATCTCCCTTACAGAGTTTAGGTAGCTACTCTGCACTGTGTTGTTATATGGCATTAGAGAACATAAAGAAGGAATCATATCCTTAAACCTAGTTACAGCGCTTTCTGAAAGACTTCTAGTGTAATGAAACTTATTCCCTACTGCTGGGTAGTCCATCAGAGTAAATGTAAATGTTATTAAAAAATTATCAGACAGAAGGGAGTTTTCAGGGAATACTGTTAAGTCTTCTATTTCCATACCATAAGTCAGAACAAGATCTAAGATATGATTAAAGTGGTGGGTGGACTCATTTACTTTTTGAGCAAAGCCAATAGAGTCTAATAATAGATTAAATGCAGTGTTGAGGCTGTCATTCTCATTCTCATTCAGGGTTTTGTTGTGGTTGTGGCGTGTTTTGTTGTGGTTGTGGTGTGTTGTGTGATTTGTTGTGGTGTAGTTTGTTGTGGTTATGTTGTGGTTGTAGTTACGTTGTGTTGTGGTTATGTTGTGGTTGTGGAGTGTTTTGTTGTGGTTGTGCTGTGGTTGTGGTGTGTTTTGTTGTGCTTATGTTGTAGCTGTGGTGTGTTTTGTTGTGGTTGTGTTGTGGTGGGTTTGTTGTGGTTGTGGTGTGTTTTGCTGTGGTTATGTTGTGGTGTGTTTTGTTGTGGTTATGTTATGGTTGTGGTGGGTTTTGTTGTGGCTGTGGTGGGTTTTGTTATGGTTGTGTTATGGTTATGCTGTGGTTGTAGTTATGCTGTGTTGTGGTTTTGTTGTGGTGTGTTTTGTTGTGGTTATGTTGGGGTTGTGGTGTGTTTTGTTGTGGTGTGGTTGTAGTTAGGTTGTGTTGTGCTTATGTTGTGGTTTTGTTGTGGTGTTTTGTTGTGGTTTTGTTGTGGTGTGTGTTGTGGTTGTGCTGTGCTTGTGGTGTGTTTTGTTGTGGTTGTGGTGTGTGTTTTGTTGTGGTTATGTTGTGGTTGTGGTGTGTTTTGTTGTGGCTATAGTGTGTTTGGTGTGGTTGTGACATTTTTGGGTAACACTTTATATTAACTGCACGCTATAAAGCATTAGTAAAGCATGTATAAAGTGTAACTAAATGCTTAAGTAACTACTTGTAAAACATTTACAAAGCTTTCTTTTTTTATTAGTTACTCATTGGTAAGAACATAAATAGATGGCTTAATAATGATTAATAACAAAATATGTAATGTCTTTATAAAACATTTACAAATGTTTTTTAATCTCTATAAAGCATTTAAGAAAAGTTGATCATTAACAGTTCATCATTTACAAATGTAAAATCAGACACTATTCCTTAGTGATAAAAATACTTTACAAATCATATTTTTATTGTCTTTACATTTTTCCTCACAAATTATTAAGCCTTTATTAAGCATTAATAAACCATTAGTTGATGCTCAATGTGTTGGGAAGGTGTCGTAGCACGGACCCACAACAGGGGGCGCAAATGAACGGACAATGAGTAAGCCAAAAGGCAACAATTTACTGTTGTGACAATACACAACTAAATGTACAGAAATTGCAAAGTCAATGAACACCAGGTGACGTGTGGGCAGGCTCGAAGATAGAAGACCCCGACGAGAGAGAGACCGCGTCCCACACGGCCTCCACCACCAACGGTCTGAAGAACACCGGAGCCGCCAAGTCCCGAATCCCCAGGTGACCTCTGTCTTCGGCTGTCGACCCTGGTACTGCTGGCAGAAAGCAGAAAAAGATGAGTGAGTGTAAATCCTTACACTCAGTGGTCTACAGTCTGTGCACAGTTAGGAGGAGAACCTCCACCTCCGAATCACACACTCGTGCAGCTCCTAGTGTGACCACTTATCTGTAGCGCGGTTGTCGTCGTCACGCTCCACGCCACTTCCAGATAAGGGTGAACACCACAGGATACCGGCTGCAACAAAAGGTCAGAATCCTAAACACTGTGTTAAAGTCAGCAGAGAAAATTACCTCACGGTAGTCGATTTCTCGGCGAGGAGGTGGAGTTCCGATCCGGCTTTTAAGATGGTGATGCTGATGATGAACGAGTGACAGCTGGTGCAGGGGATGAATGACAGCTGTCACTTCTTCAGGGTCCGGCGCCCTCTCGTGCTTGGAGCCCGCACTCCAAGCAGGGCGCCCTCTGGTGGTGGTGGGCCAGCAGTACCTCCTCTTCAGCGGCCCACATAACAGGACCCCCCCCTCAACGGGCGCCTCCTGGCGCCCGACCGGGCTTGTCCGGGTGTCGGCTGTAGAACTCGGCCAGGTGGGCCGGGTCCAGGATGAAGCTCCTCTTCACCCAGGAGCGTTCTTCAGGTCCATACCCCTCCCAGTCCACCAGATATTGGAACCCCCGGCCCTTACGACGGACGTCCAGGAGCCTGCGGACCGTCCAAGCAGGTTCCCCGTCAATGAGCCGGGCAGGAGGCGGCGTAGGTCCAGGTGCACAGAGGGGCGAGGTGTGGTGAGGCTTTATGTGGGACACGTGGAATACCGGGTGGATCCGCAGTGAAGCTGGGAGTCGGAGCTTCACCGCGGCTGGGTTGATGATCTTGAGGATTGGGAAGGGTCCGATGTATCTGTCTTTCAGTTTGGGGGAGTCCACACAGAGGGGAATGTCCTTGGTTGAGAGCCACACCTCCTGCCCGGGCGGGAACGTGGGGGCCGGGGACCGTCGGCGGTCTGCATGGGACTTGGCCCTCGTCCGGGCCTTTAACAGGGCAGAGCGGGCAGTCCGCCACACCCGGCGACATCTCCGAAGGTGGGCCTGGACCGAGGGCACACCGACCTCTCCCTCCACCAGCGGGAATAATGGGGGCTGGTACCCCAAACACACCTCAAAAGGGGAGAGGCCGGTGGCAGACGAAACTTGGCTGTTGTGGGCATACTCGATCCAGGCCAGATGGTGACTCCAGGCCGCCGGATGTGCGGAGGTGACACACCGAAGGGCCTGCTCCAACTCCTGGTTGGCCCGCTCTGCCTGGCCGTTGGTCTGGGGGTGGTACCCGGACGAGAGACTCACGGTGGCCCCCAGCTCCTTGCAGAAACTCTTCCACACCTGTGAAGAGAACTGGGGACCACGATCCGAGACGATGTCCGACGGTATCCCATGCAGCCGCATGACGTGGTGGACCAGGAGGTCTGCCGTCTCCTGGGCCGTCGGGAGCTTCGGGAGGGCCACGAAGTGGGCCGCCTTGGAGAACCGGTCCACTATCGTGAGGATTACGTTGTTGCCCTGGGACGGCGGGAGGCCCGTGATGAAATCCAGGCCGATGTGAGACCAGGGGCGATGAGGCACCGGCAGGGGTTGGAGGAGGCCCGTCGTCCTCCGATGGTCTGCCTTGCCCCTGGCGCAGATGGTACAGGCCTGGATGTAGTCCCGGACGTCGGTTTCCAGGGACGCCCACCAGAAGCGCTGCTGGACTACTGCCACGGTCCTACGCACCCCGGGATGACAGGAGAGCTTGGACCCGTGACAGAAGTCCAATACGGCAGCTCTTGCCTCCGGTGGGACGTACAGTCTGTCCTTGGGGCCAGTCCCCGGGTCCGGGCTCCTGGTCAGGGCCTCCCGGACGGTCTTCTCCACGTCCCAGGTAAGGGCGGCCACGACAGTGGACTCGGGGATGATGGTCTCGGTGGGGTTCGACAGCCCCGCTTTGGCTTCTTCTTCGTGCACCCGGGACAATGCATCTGGTTTTTGGTTCTTGGTCCCGGGGCGGTATGTAATCCGGAAGTCAAAGCGCCCGAAGAACAGAGACCAGCGGGCTTGCCTGGGGTTCAGCCGCTTGGCGGTCCGGATGTACTCCAGGTTCCGATGGTCAGTGAAAACCGTGAAGGGCAACGAAGCCCCCTCCAGCAGGTGTCTCCACTCTTCAAGGGCCTCCTTCACCGCAAGAAGTTCCCGATTGCCAACGTCATAGTTCCGTTCAGCTGGGGTCAACCTGCGGGAATAAAAGGCACAAGGATGGAGAACCTTATCAGCCTCCACGCTCTGGGACAGCACGGCTCCTATCCCTGAGTCAGAGGCGTCCACTTCTACTACGTACTGGCGATCAGGATCAGGCTGCACCAGAACTGGCGCAGTCGAGAACCGGCGTTTCAACTCCTGGAACGCGGCTTCGCACCGATCCGACCAGGCAAAGGGGACCTTGGTGGAGGTCAGGGCAGTCAGGGGGCTAACTACCTGACTGTAACCTTTGATGAACCTCCTGTAAAAATTTGCAAAACCGAGGAACTGCTGTAGTTTCCTGCGGCTTGTTGGTTGGGGCCAATCTCTCACCGCCGCAACCTTAGCCGGATCGGGGCGACGGAGTTGGAGGAGATGATGAACCCCAGGAAGGACAAAGAAGTGCGGTGGAACTCGCACTTCTCGCCCTTCACAAACAGCCGGTTCTCCAACAACCGCTGTAGGACCTGACGTACATGCTGGACATGGGTCTCAGGGTCCGGAGAAAAGATGAGTATATCGTCCAGATATACGAAGACGAACCGATGCAGGAAGTCCCGCAAGACGTCATTTACCAAAGCTTGGAACGTCGCGGGGGCGTTAGTGAGGCCGAACGGCATGACCAGGTACTCGAAGTGACCTAACGGGGTGTTGAATGCCGTCTTCCATTCGTCTCCCTTCCGGATCCGAACCAGGTGGTACGCATTTCTAAGATCCAATTTCGTAAAGATTTGGGCTCCATGCAGGGGCGTGAACACTGAATCTAACAGAGGTAACGGGTATCGGTTGCGAACCGTGATCTCGTTCAGCCCTCTGTAATCAATGCATGGACGGAGTCCGCCGTCTTTCTTGCCCACAAAAAAGAAACCAGCACCCATCGGGGGGGTGGAGTTTCGGATCAGCCCGGCAGCTAAGGAGTCCCGGATGTAGGTCTCCATTGATTCGCGTTCCGGACGTGAGAGGTTGTACAACCTACTGGACGGGTACTCAACGCCCGGGACTAAATCGATGGCACAATCGTACGGCCGGTGCGGAGGAGGAGTGAGCGCCAGATCTTTGCTGAAAACGTCAGCAAGATCGTGGTACTCCTCTGGCACCGCCGATAGATTGGGGGGGACTGTGACCTCCTCATTAGCTGTAGTGCCGGGGGGAACCGAGGATCCTAAACACTCCCGGTGGCAGGCTTCGCTCCACTGCTTCACAACCCCGGACGGCCAATCAACCCGGGGATTGTGCTTCACCATCCATGGAAAGCCCAAAATCACTCGGGAGGTAGATGGTGTTACATGGAACACTATCTCCTCCCTGTGATTCCCAGACACAACCAATGTCACTGGTTGTGTCTGATGTGTGATCAATGGGAGCAGGGTGCCATCTAGTGCTCGCACCTGCAATGGTGCCGGCAGAGCCACCAGAGGGAGCCCTACTTCCCTTGCCCATCTGCTGTCCAGCAGATTCCCCTCTGACCCCGTGTCTATCAGTGCTGGGGCGTGAAGGGTTAACTCCTCACAAAGGATTGTCACTGGGATTCGTGCCGATCTGCGGGGTCTTTCCGCGTGTGTGTTATGGCCCACCCTTAGCCCAGATTCTAAGGACGGGCGTTGTAGTTTGACCGTTCAGGGCAGTCCCTCTGCATATGCTCACAAGAGCCGCAGACAAAACACTCCCCGCGGGCCAGTCTCCTTTGTCTGTCACTTAATTTTACTTTGGCCCTGCTCGTGTCCATAGCCTCCTCAGCAGGGGGAGCTGTAGCCCCACAGGGCCCTCTGGCAGTGAAGCGTGGGGACAACGTCTTATCGGAACCGGAAGGGGGAGGGACGGCTTGTACCCGGTCACGCCCCCCGGCCTGCTCCCGACGATGCTCAGTCAAACGGTTGTCTAAGCGTATAACCAAATCGACAAGCCCGTCAAAATCCCGCGGTTCCTCCTTCGCCAGTAGGTGCTCCTTGAGGACCGGTGACAGTCCATTTACGAAGGCGGCGCGGAGCGCAACGTTATTCCAGCCGGACCTCGCTGCCGCGATGCGGAAGTCGACTGCATACTCGGCTGCGCTACGGCGCCCCTGTCTTATCGACAGCAGCACGTTTGAAGCAGTCTCGCCTCTGTTAGGATGATCAAACACTTGTTTGAACTCCCGTACAAACCCAGCATAAGACGTTAGGAGCCGTGAGTTCTGCTCCCAAAGCGCCGTAGCCCATGCGCGTGCCTCTCCTCGAAGCAGATTGATAACATAAGCTACCCGGCTAGCATCTGAGGCGTACATGACAGGGCGCTGTGAAAAGACGAGCGAACACTGCATGAGGAAGTCCGCGCACGTCTCGACACAGCCCCCGTACGGCTCCGGAGGGCTTATGTAAGCTTCAGGGGATGGTGGGGGGGTTTGTTGAACGACCAGTGGTACGTCTGATTCAGGCCCAGGACCAGCCAGAGGAGGAGCTGCAGCAGCGCCCTGATCATGCGCTTCCACCCTGGCGGCGAGAGCCTCCACTCTCCGATTAAGGAGGACATTCTGCTCGGTCACTAAATCCAACCGAGCCGTGAAGGCGGTTAAGATCTGCTGCAGCTCACCCAACACGCCTCCCGCTGACGCCTGCGCTCCTGGCTCTGCCATTGGCCGTTCACGCTCGAGCTGACGCCCCTCGGAATCCATGACGATTGGCCGAGAAATCCTGTTGGGAAGGTGTCGTAGCACGGACCCACAACAGGGGGCGCAAATGAACGGACAATGAGTAAGCCAAAAGGCAACAATTTACTGTTGTGACAATACACAACTAAATGTACAGAAATTGCAAAGTCAATGAACACCAGGTGACGTGTGGGCAGGCTCGAAGATAGAAGACCCCGACAAGAGAGAGACCGCGTCCCACACGGCCTCCACCACCAACGGTCTGAAGAACACCGGAGCCGCCAAGTCCCGAATCCCCAGGTGACCTCTGTCTTCGGCTGTCGACCCTGGTACTGCTGGCAGAAAGCAGAAAAAGATGAGTGAGTGTAAATCCTTACACTCAGTGGTCTACAGTCTGTGCACAGTTAGGAGGAGAACCTCCACCTCCGAATCACACACTCGTGCAGCTCCTAGTGTGACCACTTATCTGTAGCGCGGTTGTCGTCGTCACGCTCCACGCCACTTCCAGATAAGGGTGAACACCACAGGATACCGGCTGCAACAAAAGGTCAGAATCCTAAACACTGTGTTAAAGTCAGCAGAGAAAATTACCTCACGGTAGTCGATTTCTCGGCGAGGAGGTGGAGTTCCGATCCGGCTTTTAAGATGGTGATGCTGATGATGAACGAGTGACAGCTGGTGCAGGGGATGAATGACAGCTGTCACTTCTTCAGGGTCCGGCGCCCTCTCGTGCTTGGAGCCCGCACTCCAAGCAGGGCGCCCTCTGGTGGTGGTGGGCCAGCAGTACCTCCTCTTCAGCGGCCCACATAACACAATGTATCCTTTATGTACCATTTGTTAATAATGTACAAAGCTCAAGTCTCTTTCCCCATCACTATAAGTATGCAGTTTTAAAGAGTACGAATTTGTTTTATAACTCATTTGTATATACTTAATATAGACCTCGTATATGTCCATTTCTAAATGCTTATCAATGCGTGAGTAAACTTAAAAATACTATTATAAAGCCTTTACAAGCTGTTAGTAAAGTATTTCACGTGAGCTTAATTAAAGTGAAGGTTAAATTTGCATTATAACTCATTTGTAGACAGTATTTATATGTGTTAAGCAGAGTCACCAACAGTTGGCCAATTCACTTATATATATATATATATATATATATATATATATATATATATATATATATATATATATATCCATTCATAAATACTTAATGTATATTTTGTTTTGAGGAATTGGTACAGCGGTATTAGACAAGGAGTGTGAGTTCATTTTTCGCAAAATGTTAAAGTGTTCGGTTAGGAGGTGGTGTTG
This sequence comes from Thalassophryne amazonica, assembly GCF_902500255.1. NCBI lineage: Eukaryota > Metazoa > Chordata > Actinopteri > Batrachoidiformes > Batrachoididae > Thalassophryne > Thalassophryne amazonica. Next base: position 90,933,902 of record NC_047118.1, read on the forward strand.
ATTTGAGAGTAATTGCGCTGTCATTATTATCATTGTTGCTAACCGATAGCTAAACGTGGGTTCAGAACGGGTCACCATTAGCCGCTAAGCAATAGCGGCTAATTGGCTAACTGGTATAAAAAAAAAATTAAATTTTACTTCTGACGATATAAATTCATATCGATCAAGCGGGTAACCTTGGGCGGAAACAAATTGTCCGCTTGATGATTTTCAACCTTAGAATACATTAAGCAGTAAAAGGGTGGTGGCCAAGTGGTTAATGCGCTTGGTTTCAGTTCTGAAGGCTCCAGGTTCAAATCCCACCCCTGCCACATTTGTCCATGTAATGTGGAGTTGCGTCAGGAAGGGCATCCGGCGTAAAACCTGTGCCAATTCAAAATGCAGATCCACCTTGGATTTACTGTGGCGACCCCGAGTGCAAACAAGGGAGCAGCTGAAGGGACTTTACTTTACTAGAATATGTTAAGCAGTCAGATTTGGTATGACAATGGTTAGCCAATGCTGCTTTAGCCTAGCTTTTGCTAACACTTATGCGCATAGCCGATTAACCATCGTTTTCGGTGAGGCATCCGCTGGAAGTGTGCGTGAGGATGCCAGTGATTAAGCACCATTAATCCATGCTGTCCGAAAAATGGTTAAAACCAGTTTTTTGTGTTGTTGTTGTTTTTTGTTGTTTTTTGTTTTATTCTAATCTTTCCCCTCAAACCTTCATCGACAATGATAACAGAAACCGGAAGTGTCGTAGGACATCTTCCTCGCCATTTTAATTTGTTGAACAATTGTGTGAGCTGCTGCCAACTGTCAGTGATATAGTATCATTTGCACTTGGTGTTGCAGCCATTTGTCGGTGAGGTAAATAAAATCACATCTTATTTGGTTTGAAAAAATAGGTTTATATTCCTTGAAATGATTGGGTGCTTAAAATGAAGAAATTTAATTAGTAAAAAATAAAATAAATAAAATATTGGGTGCTAAAAATGAAAATTAAGAAACTGAATAAAAATAAGCACTAATAAATAAATAAATAATAAAAGATGGCACTGGGAAAAAGCTCAATATGAGGACCGCCATAACTGGAGGTACAGTATTTGAGAGAGCTAAAAAGGAAAAGAGGAAAGAATTAGAGAGCAGAGGGCAGGTAGCAGCTAAAAGAACAGAAGAGGAATGTGATGAGCAAATAATAGGTGCAGAGAGAAGTCGTTATTGTGGGACTCTTAAATGCTTTATAGAGAATTAAAAAATCATAAATGTTTTATAAAGACATTATATATTTTGTTATTAATAATTATTAAGCCATCTATTTATGTTCTTACCAATGAGTAGCTAATTTAAAAAATGCTTAATAAGTAAGTATTTTTATCACTAATGAAGTGTCTGATTTTACGTTTGTAAATGGTAGACTATTAATGATGAACTTTTCTTGAATGGTTTATACAGAATTAAAAAATTATTTAAAAATGTTTTATAAAGACATTACATATTTTGTTATTGATAATTATTAAGCCATCTATTTGTGTTCTTACCAATGAGTAGCTAATAAAAAAGAATGCATTTAAGAACCTACCTTAATACCGTAATTAGGATGTAAATTCACAAATACTATTTTACTACACAATTATTATTAAATATAAGTAGTGTAGTTTCATGCAAATAAGACCTATATTATCATATAATTTCCATATTATTCATTTTATTACCATGTTATTACGCTAATATTACCATATTATTATCATATTATTACCGTGGTGTAATGTAAAGTGCTACCAAGAAGGCTTTGTAAATGTTTTACAAGTAGTTACTAAAGCATTTGCTTACACTTTATAAATGCTTTACTAATGCTTTATAGCTTGCAGTTAATATAAAGTGTTACCTTTTTTGTTGTGGTTATGTTGTGGTTGTGGTGTTTTTGGTGTGGCTATGTTGTAGTTGTGGTGTGTTTTGTTGTGGTTGTGTTGTGGTTGTCATTAGGTTGTGGTGTGGTTGTGTTGTGGTTATGTTGTGGTTGTCATTAGGTTGTGTTGTGGTTGTGGTGTGTTTTGTTGTGGTTATGTTGTGGTTGTAGTGTGTTTTGTTGTGGTTATGTTGTGGTGTGTTGTGTTGTGGTTGTGTTTTGGTGGTGGTGTGGTTTTTGTTGTTGTCATGTTGTGGTATGTTTTGTTGTGGTTGTGGGTGTGTTTTGTTGTGGTTATGTTGTGTTGTGGTGTGTTGTATTGTGGTTATGTTGTGTTTTCTTGTGGTTGTGTTGTGGTTTTGCTGTAGTTTGGGTGTATTTTGTTGTGTTTATGGTGTGTTTTGTTGTGGTTATGTTGTGGTTTTGGTGTGTTTTGTTGTGGTTGTGTTGTGGTGTGTTTTGTTGGGGTTGTGGTGTGTTTTGTTGGGGTTTTGGTGTGTTTTGTTGTGGTTGTAGTGTGGTGTTTTTTGTTGTGGTTGTGTTGTGGTGTGTTTTGTTGTAGTTATATTGTGGTTGTGGTGTGTTGTGTTGTGGTTGTCTTGTGGTTATGTTGTGGTTGTGTGTGTTTTCTTGTGGTTGTGGTGTGGTTGTAGTTATGTTGTGCTGTGTTGTGGTTGTCTTGTGATCATGTTGTGATGTGTTTTATTGTGTTTGTGGTGTGTTATGTTGTGGGTGTGGTGTGCTTTGTTGTAGTTATGTTGTGTTGTGGTTATATTGTGTTTGTGGTGTGTTATGTTGTGGGTGTGGTGTGTTTTGTTGTGCTTGTGGTGTGTTTTGTTGTTTTTATGTTGTAGTTGTAGTTATGTTGTGTTGTGGTTATGTTGTGTTTGTGGTGTGTTTTGTTGTGGTTTTCTTGTGGTTGTGTTGTGCCATCACCTTTGAGGTCTTCTGTAACTCCTCTTCCAGTGTTTTGTTGCTGTGCTCCATGTCTTTCAGCATCACCTGATCCAGAGAAGAAAAAAACTCACACAACAGACACAAAGCTCCAAACCCCATCAACCAGGACCACAGAAAGACACGCAACCAGTGTGTGCACGTGTGTGTACATGCATGTCTGTGTGTTCACCTGGAGCTGCTTCATCTGACTCTGAAGCTGCTTCATCTCTGTGTGATACTGTTCCATCCCCTCACCATTGTAGCTGCTTTCTGAATCATAGGTCTGAAACACACACACACACACACACACACACACACACACACACACACACACACACACACACACACACACACACACACACACACACACACACACACACACACACACATTTATGTTGTCTGTCAGTGTGACTGTGGTCTAAAGACAGATATGAATTTCCTCCTTCTGGATCCTCGGTTGTTGTTGTTGCACACAACCCAACTGATGAATGTCTCTCTAAAGACTGTTTGATGAATGTCTCTCTAAAGTCTGTTTGATGAATGTCTCTCTAAAGTCTGTTTGATAAACGTCTCTCTAAAGACTGTTTGATGAACGTCTCTCTAAAGTCTGTTTGATGAACGTCTCTCGAAAGTCTGTTTGATGAATGTCTCTCTAAAGTCTGTTTGATGAACGTCTCTCGAAAGTCTGTTTGATGAACGTCTCTCTAAAGTCTGTTTGATGAACATCTCTCTAAAGACTGTTTGATGAACGTCTCTCTAAAGTCTGTTTGATGAATGTCTCTCTAAAGTCTGTTTGATGAACGTCTCTCGAAAGTCTGTTTGATGAATGTCTCTCTAAAGACTGTTTGATGAACGTCTCTCTAAAGACTGATGAACATCTCTCGAAAGTATGTTTGATGAATGTCTCTCTAAAGACTGTTTGATGAACGTCTCTCTAAAGACTGTTTGATGAACGTCCCTCTAAAGATGATTTGATGAACATCTCTCGAAAGACTGTTTGATAAATGTCTCTCTAAAGACTGTTTGATGAATGTCTCTCGAAAGTCTGTTTGATGAATGTCTCTCTAAAGACTGTTTGATGAACGTCTCTCTAAAGACTGATGAACATCTCTCGAAAGTATGTTTGATGAATGTCTCTCTAAAGACTGTTTGATGAACGTCTCTCTAAAGACTGTTTGATGAACGTCCCTCTAAAGATGATTTGATGAACATCTCTCTAAAGACTGATGAACATCTCTCTAAAGTCTGTTTGATGAACATCTCTCTAAAGACTGTTTGATGAACGTCTCTCTAAAGTCTGTTTGATGAATGTCTCTCTAAAGTCTGTTTGATGAACGTCTCTCGAAAGTCTGTTTGATGAATGTCTCTCTAAAGACTGTTTATGAACGTCTCTCTAAAGACTGATGAACATCTCTCGAAAGTATGTTTGATGAATGTCTCTCTAAAGACTGTTTGATGAACGTCTCTCTAAAGACTGTTTGATGAACGTCCCTCTAAAGATGATTTGATGAACATCTCTCTAAAGACTGATGAACATCTCTCGAAAGACTGTTTGATAAATGTCTCTCTAAAGACTGTTTGATGAACGTCTCTCGAAAGTCTGTTTGATGAATGTCTCTCTAAAGTCTGTTTGATGAACGTCTCTCTAAAGACTGTTTGATGAACGTCTCTCTAAAGTCTGTTTGATGAATGTCTCTCTAAAGACTGTTTGATGAACGTCTCTCTAAAGACTGATGAACGTCTCTCGAAAGTATGTTTGATGAATGTCTCTCTAAAGACTGTTTGATGAACGTCTCTCTAAAGTCTGTTTGATGAACGTCTCTCTAAAGACTGTTTGATGAACGTCTCTCTAAAGACTGATGAACGTCTCTCTAAAGACTGTTTGATGAACGTCCCTCTAAAGACTGATGAACGTCTCTCTAAAGACTGTTTGATGAACGTCCCTCTAAAGATGGTTTGATGAACGTCAATCTAAAGATGGTTTGATAAACGTCTCTCTAAAGACTGATGAACATCTCTCGAAAGACTGTTTGATGAATGTCTCTCTAAAGACTGTTTGATGAACATCCCTCTAAAGATGGTTTGATGAACGTCTCTCTAAAGATGGTTTGATGAATGTCCCTCTAAAGATGATTTGATGAACATCTCTCTAAAGACTGATGAACATCTCTCGAAAGACTGTTTGATAAATGTCTCTCTAAAGACTGTTTGATGAACGTCTCTCTAAAGATGATTTGATGAACGTCTCTCTAAAGTCTGTTTGATAAACGTCTCTCGAAAGACTGTTTGATGAACGTCTCTCTAAAGACGGTTTGATAAATGTCTCTCTAAAGACCGTTTGATGAACGTCCCTCTAAAGACGGTTTGATGAACGTCTCTCTAAAGATGGTTTGATGGATGTCCCTCTAAAGATGGTTTGATGAACGTCTCTCTAAAGACTGATGAACATCTCTCGAAAGTATGTTTGATGAATGTCTCTCTAAAGACTGTTTGATGAACGTCTCTCTAAAGACTGTTTGATGAACGTCCCTCTAAAGATGATTTGATGAACATCTCTCTAAAGACTGATGAACATCTCTCGAAAGACTGTTTGATAAATGTCTCTCTAAAGACTGTTTGATGAACGTCTCTCGAAAGTCTGTTTGATGAATGTCTCTCTAAAGTCTGTTTGATGAACGTCTCTCTAAAGACTGTTTGATGAACGTCTCTCTAAAGTCTGTTTGATGAATGTCTCTCTAAAGACTGTTTGATGAACGTCTCTCTAAAGACTGATGAACGTCTCTCGAAAGTATGTTTGATGAATGTCTCTCTAAAGACTGTTTGATGAACGTCTCTCTAAAGTCTGTTTGATGAACGTCTCTCTAAAGACTGTTTGATGAACGTCTCTCTAAAGACTGATGAACGTCTCTCTAAAGACTGTTTGATGAACGTCCCTCTAAAGACTGATGAACGTCTCTCTAAAGACTGTTTGATGAACGTCCCTCTAAAGATGGTTTGATGAACGTCAATCTAAAGATGGTTTGATAAACGTCTCTCTAAAGACTGATGAACATCTCTCGAAAGACTGTTTGATGAATGTCTCTCTAAAGACTGTTTGATGAACATCCCTCTAAAGATGGTTTGATGAACGTCTCTCTAAAGATGGTTTGATGAATGTCCCTCTAAAGATGATTTGATGAACATCTCTCTAAAGACTGATGAACATCTCTCGAAAGACTGTTTGATAAATGTCTCTCTAAAGACTGTTTGATGAACGTCTCTCTAAAGATGATTTGATGAACGTCTCTCTAAAGTCTGTTTGATAAACGTCTCTCGAAAGACTGTTTGATGAACGTCTCTCTAAAGACGGTTTGATAAATGTCTCTCTAAAGACCGTTTGATGAACGTCCCTCTAAAGACGGTTTGATGAACGTCTCTCTAAAGATGGTTTGATGGATGTCCCTCTAAAGATGGTTTGATGAACGTTTCTCTAAAGACTGATGAACGTCTCTCTAAAGTGTGTTTGATGAACGTCTCTCTAAACTCTGTTTGATGAATGTCTCTCTAAAGACTGTTTGATGAACGTCTCTCTAAAGTCTGTTTGATGAACGTCTCTCTAAAGACTGATGAACGTCTCTCTAAAGACGGTTTGATGAACGTCTCTCTAAAGATGGTTTGATGAACGTCTCTCTAAAGACTGATGAACATCTCTCAAAAGACTGTTTGATGAACGTCTCTCTAAAGACTGATGAACATCTCTCAAAAGTCTGTTTGATGAACGTCTCTCTAAAGACTGTTTGATGAACATCTCTCTAAAGTCTGTTTGATGAATGTCTCTCTAAAGACTGTTTGATGAACGTCTCTCTAAAGTCTGTTTGATGAACGTCTCTCTAAAGACTGATGAACGTCTCTCTAAAGACGGTTTGATGAACGTCTCTCTAAAGATGGTTTGATGAACGTCTCTCTAAAGACTGATGAACATCTCTCAAAAGACTGTTTGATGAACGTCTCTCTAAAGACTGATGAACATCTCTCAAAAGTCTGTTTGATGAACGTTTCTCTAAAGTCTGTTTGATGAACGTTTCTCTAAAGACTGATGAACATCTCTCGAAAGACTGTTTGATGAATGGCTCTCTAAAGTCTGTTTGATACTCATAACCATCCCAAAGACGTATCGTTATCTTTGGCTGCTTTCAGTGATGCCGGTATTTGGTTAGACTCTTTCTCTCCGATTGTTCTGTCTGAGTTATTTTCATTAGTTACTTCATCCAAACCATCAACATGTTTATTAGACCCCATTCCTACCAGGCTGCTCAAGGAAGCCCTACCATTATTTAATGCTTCGATCTTAAATATGATCAATCTATCTTTGTTAGTTGGCTATGTACCACAGGCTTTTAAGGTGGCAGTAATTAAACCATTACTTAAAAAGCCATCACTTGACCCAGCTATCTTAGCTAATTATAGGCCAATCTCCAACCTTCCTTTTCTCTCAAAGATTCTTGAGAGGGTAGTTGTAAAACAGCTAACTGATCATCTGAGACAGATACCCTCTCTACTTTTAAGATTAGGCTTAAAACTTTCCTTTTTGCTAAAGCTTATAGTTAGGGCTGGATCAGGTGACCCTGAACCATCCCTTAGTTATGCTGCTATAGACTTAGACTGCTGGGGGGTTCCCATGATGCACTGTTTCTTTTTCTTTTTGCTCTGTATGCACCACTCTGCATTTAATCATTAGTGATCGATCTCTGCTCCCCTCCACAGCATGTCTTTTTCCTGGTTCTCTCCCTCAGCCCCAACCAGTCCCAACAGAAGACTGCCCCTCCCTGAGCCTGGTTCTGCTGGAGGTTTCTTCCTGTTAAAAGGGAGTTTTTCCTTCCCACTGTAGCCAAGTGCTTGCTCACAGGGGGTCGTTTTGACCATTGGGGTTTTTACGTAATTATTGTATGGCTTTGCCTTACAATATAAAGCGTCTTGGGGCAACTGTTTGTTGTGATTTGGCGCTATATAAATAAAATTGATTTGATTTGATTTGATATGATTTGATTCCACCTGCGGAATATAGTGAAAATTCATCCCATCCTGTCTATGGCTGATGCTGAGACTCTGATACATGCATTTATGGACTACTGCAATGTTCTATTTTCTGGTTTACCGCAGTCCAGCATTAGGGGTCTTCAACTGGTTCAAAATGCTGCTGCCAGTCTTTTGACATGAAGCAGAAGGTTTGTTCACATTACACCCATTTTGGTGTCTCTCCACTGGCTTGTCTCTCTGAGATCAGATTTTAAGGTTCTGTTACTGGCCTATAAAATTGTTCATGGACTGGCATCTGTCTACCTGGCTGACCTGGTTAAACCCTACGTACCAGCTTGAGCCTTGCGCTGGCAGGGTGCAGGACTACTTTGTGTCCCGAGGGTGAATAAAAATTCTGTGGGTCATAGAGCCTTTTCTTATCGTGCTCCTGTTCTGTGGAATGATCTCCCTGCAAACACGGCAGTCGGACTCTGTGGAAATTTTTTAATCTAGGTTGAAAACAAATCTCCCTGTTCCCTGTTTTATTGCTAGTATTTTATGTTACGGCGTGTCTTATTTTATTATTTTTACTTACTTCAGTTTAGCTTTTGAGTGGCAGGGGTGACAGCCAATCAGAGTAGAGCTGCATTGTGACGTCACAGTCTGCTAGTTGCTAGTTGATAATGTTTGACTGAGCAGCATTTTTCTCTATGGAAAATATGTATTGAAGTTGTTTGATTGAAATACTGTAAAAAAAAAAAATTGAAGATTCAACTGGACAATATTATTTTAATAATTTTCTTCAGGGTTTGATGATTTCATTAAAAAAGTGATGTTTACACAATAAAAGATATTTATTCTCCTGACTTATGTGGTACTGACAACTAGAACTGGGTATCGATTCAAATTTAAAAAATTCATTTGATTCCGACTCAAGATTCAGAATTATTTTGATTCGATCTGATATCGATTTGGGTTAGTGTTATTAAAACGGTTTTTGAGCTGTTACCTAATTGTCTAGTTATGCAACATATTAATACTAGTATTATATTGACATTTGACAGCAAATTAATGAAGTATTGGTAGTAAATAATGATGGCTACCAATACTTGACTGATGGCACGGACCAATCCCCTTCCCAGAATGATGGAGTAATATTTTTATTTTACAAACAGAGTGAATGGCAGCCAAAAGAGGGTGCCAGAGGTACCTGGTTCATTGGCACTGACACAGGCTTTCATGTTTTGGCCTGATGCCTTATTTCTTTTGGGTTTAAAGTAAGGCTGTAACAAAGGTTTAAAAAAAAAAAAAACTATGGCTTTACTTCAAAATGGCCCTCAAAATGCAGGAAACAGTGTTTCAGGGAGTTATAAATTTAAAAATTTTCCCAGGGCAAACGGTCCCAGTCTCCCCTACAGTGCTGGCTGTGCGGCACGCAGCAGCAGAACTTCTCCCACAGCCACGCAGACTGACAGCGGTTGAGTCAGTCTTTTCCACCAGCACTTGTTGTGTGGCTGAAAAGTCAGTCCACACCACAGAACCTTCGCGCTCTATCCCACGGAAAAGGCCCATTATGAGGAACAAACACACACACAAAAAAAACACCACTGTGTGAATTAAACAGCGCACTTTTATTTTTTCTTGCCCGCAACAGACAAGAGTCCCAGTCGTCATGATTGACATCTTTAAATAGCTTTGACAGAGGTTGATGACTAAATTATGCACCTGCTTCAAAATCAGAACCACCTGGTCCACAATCAACTCAGAGAAATGATTATTTTAACACCCACGGAAACAGCAGAACGGACCATCTGCAGTGTCATTTTTTCAGTGATGCTGCTCCAACAGTGGCGTGAAGTGTGCACACCCACACACACTCATATAGATATATATAATATACCCATCCATCCATTTTCTTCCGCTTTATCCGGAGTCGGGTCGCGGGGGCAGCAGTGCAAGCAAAGCCGCCCAGACCTCCCGATCTGCACACACCTCCCCCAGCTCCTCCGGGGTAACACCGAGGCATTCCCAAGCCAGCTGCAAGACGTAGTCCCTCCAGTGTGTCCTGGGTCTTCCCCGGGGCCTCCTCCCAATGGGACGTGCCCGGAACACCTCTCCAGCGAGGCGTCCTGGGGGCATCCGGAAAAGATGCCCGAGGGAGGGAGCACCCAGCCACCCTGTGGAGGAAACTCATCTTGGCCGCTTGTACTCGCGAACTTGTTCTTTCGGTCATGAGCCAAATCTCATGGGTGAGGGTCGGAACATAAATCGATCGGTAAATCAAGAGCTTTGCCCCCCTACTCAGCTCTCTCTTCACCACAGTGGTCCGATACAGTGACCGCAGATGCTGCACCGATCCATCTATCGATCTCACGCTCCATCCGTCCCTCACTTGTGAACAAGACCCCGAGATACTTAAACTCCTCCACTTGAGGCAAGGACACTCCACCAACCTGAAGAGGGCAAGGCACCTTTTTTCAGTCAAGAACCATGTAGGGCTGTCACGATTAGGAATTTCTGGAGACGATTTCTGAATGACCTCTAATTTCCTGCTTTTAAACTCAGATAAAACTGAAGTTATTGTACTTGGCCCCACAAATCTTAGAAACATGGTGTCTAACCAGATCCTTACTCTGGATGGCATTACCCTGACCTCTAGTAATACTGTGAGAAATCTTGGAGTCATTTTTGATCAGGATATGTCATTCAAAGCGCATATTAAACAAATATGTAGGACTGCTTTTTTGCATTTACGCAATATCTCTAAAATCAGAAAGGTCTTGTCTCAGAGTGATGCTGAAAAACTAATTCATGCATTTATTTCCTCTAGGCTGGACTATTGTAATTCATTATTATCAGGTTGTCCTAAACGTTCCCTAAAAAGCCTTCAGTTAATTCAAAATGCTGCAGCTAGAGTACTGACAGGGACTAGAAGGAGAGAGCATATCTCACCCATATTGGCCTCTCTTCATTGGCTTCCTGTTAATTCTAGAATAGAATTTAAAATTCTTCTTCTTACTTATAAGGTTTTGAATAATCAGGTCCCATCTTATCTTAGGGACCTCATAGTACCATATCACCCCAATAGAGCGCTTCGCTCTCAGACTGCAGGCTTACTTGTAGTTCCTAGGGTTTGTAAGAGTAGAATGGGAGGCAGAGCCTTCAGCTTTCAGGCTCCTCTCCTGTGGAACCAGCTCCCAATTCAGATCAGGGAGACAGACACCCTCTCTACTTTTAAGATTAGGCTTAAAACTTTCCTTTTTGCTAAAGCTTATAGTTAGGGCTGGATCAGGTGACCCTGAACCATCCCTTAGTTATGCTGCTATAGACGTAGACTGCTGGGGGGTTCCCATGATGCACTGTTTCTTTCTCTTTTTGCTCTGTATGCACCACTCTGCATTTAATCATTAGTGATCGATCTCTGCTCCCCTCCACAGCATGTCTTTTTCCTGGTTCTCTCCCTCAGCCCCAACCAGTCCCAGCAGAAGACTGCCCCTCCCTGAGCCTGGTTCTGCTGGAGGTTTCTTCCTGTTAAAAGGGAGTTTTTCCTTCCCACTGTAGCCAAGTGCTTGCTCACAGGGGGTCGTTTTGTTGTGATTTGGCGCTATATAAAAAAATTGATTGAATTGATTGAATTGATTAATTGTCAGACAAATAATTGCAATTGATGAATATGTCTATTTTTGTTCCCTTCTTTATATTCTACTATCGTAGTATAATTACACAACTCTGGAAGAACGTTTGGCTTCTGTGAGTGGAGAAACTGGGAATAGTGCAACATTTTTATTTTTATCTTCATTTTACATACAGTCCCAACTTTTCCTGATTTGTGGTTGTTTCTGTTGCATTTCTGAAATTGTTTCTGCTCATCAGTCACGTTTTGTGCTTAAACATTACATTAAGCTCAAGACTGAACAAATAAATACCTTTTGAAAATAACAGCTGTTAAAGTTCAGAGTTCTCACCTGCTTTTTGTGATCTGTGCGTCTGAACATCACCACAGCTTCTCCACGTCAGGGTTTTTTTTAACCCGTGTATGCGTAATTTTTTCTCAGTTCTTTCATATATTCTCATTTTTTAAATATGTTTTTAAAGATATTTGACCATTTATTTCATCTCATGATCTCATAAATTCAGTATACGACGCGCACATGGTGTGAACAGGACGGTAACGGCAGAATCACACTGGGAGAGAAAGTTCAGAGAGAAGTAAAGTAAACATTTTGGTTTTGTTTTATTAACATGTTCACTCGGGTTAAAATCCTCTCTCTGCTCCATGATCGCTGTCTCACGTGCACTGATGGTTCTCAGGAGACTGTAACGTGTTGTGCCTCCATTCAGGAATCTCCCTCACCCACCCCCTCCCTCAAAGTCTACAGCCTGTTGACTCCGCGCGTGCTCACACAGACACACACACTGACATACTGTTTTAATCGGCCGTCTTATCCAAACAGCAGGACGGATCGCTCCGAGCCCTCCATGTTATTAAGACGAGAGTGAAACAGAGTGAGCGAGGCTGCAGCACAATGACGTCAGATTCTGAGTTGTTTCATGCTTTGTACATAAAATAAATAATTCACGGTAATCGCAAATATGAAAAATAATCGCAAATATGAAAAATAATCGCGATTGGCGAATATTGTAATAATCGTGACTGACCTAGAACCATGGCCTCGGATTTGGAGGTGCTGATTTTCATCCCGGATGCTTCACACTCAGCTGCAAACCGCTCCAGTGCACGCTGAAGGTCCTGATTTGACGAAGCCAAAAGAACCACATCATCCGCAAACAGCAGAGATGAGATTCTGTGGTTCCCAAACCGGACCCCCTCTACACCCTGAATGTGCCTAGAAATTCTGTCCATAAAGATAATGAACAGAACCAGTGACAAAAGCAGCCCTGGCGAAGGCCAATGTGCAGTAGAAACAGGTTTGACTTACTACAGGCAATGCGAACCAAGCTCCTGCTGCGGTCATACAGGACCCCGGACCCTGTACTCCCGGAGCACCCCCCAGAGGGCGCCTCGATGGAGGGTGTAGAGCTGGTCCAGCGTGCCGCAACCAGGACGAAAACCACACTGCTCTCCCCTCTTAAACAGAGGGGCCACCACCCTGGTCTGCCAATTCAGAGGCACTGTCCCTGACCGCCACGCAATGTTGCAGAGACGTGTCAACCAGACAGTCCCACAACATCCAGAGACTTAAGGTACTCTGGATGGATTTCATCCACCCCAGGAGCCTTGCCACAGAGGAGCTTTCTGACCACCTCGGTGACTTCGGCCTTGGTGATGGACGAGTCAGCCTCTGAGTCCCCAGTCTCTGCTTCCCCTTCAGAAGACGTGATGATGGGATTGAGGAGATTCTTGAAGTATTCCTTTCACCTTTTTTTATAAGAATAAAAAATACATCCAAAAATTCATACATCCAAAAATCGCTGATATATATATATATATATATATATATATATATATATATATATATATATATATATATATATATGTGGCAAGGTCTGAACCACATCTCAGACTTCAGAACCGGCTCCAGGACCACCACCATCAGCTCTTCAGACAGCCTCCTGGAAGACCTCAATGTGTTCTACTCACGCTTTGAGAGCTCCACCTCCACCTGTACCACATCCATAGATCATACACACACTTCGGCTGCCCAACCTCCCTCCTCCCCTCTCGTTATCACACCAGCCCAGGTACACAGAGCACTGAGGAGTATTCAGCTCCGGAAAGCTGTTGGCCCGGACAACATACCTGGTCGTGCCCTCAGAGCGTGTGCCAACGAGCTGACTGACGTTCTTACCTCCATCTTCAACCTTTCCCTCAGTCAATGCACTGTTCCCACCTGCTACAAGACCACCACCATCATCTCCCTCCCCAAGAAGAACCCCCCATCTTGCCTGAATGACTATAGGCCAGTGGCACTCACTCCAATCATTATGAAGTGTTTCGAGAGAGTGGTACTGTCATACATTCAGGGCTGCATACCGGACATCACAGACCCCCTGCAGTACGCTTACAGGCACAACAGGTCAACTTCGGATGCCATTGCCGCCGCCCTGCACGCCTCCCTCTCCCACCTGGAAAATAAAAACTCTTACATCAGAGTACTTTTCATTGACTACAGCTCTGCTTTCAACACGGTCATCCCTCACAAACTCACCTACAAATTGTCTGCCCTTGGACTCCACCCCACCCTCTGTGACTGGCTTCTGGACTTTCTGACTGGCAGACCACAGTCTGTCAAGATTGGGAATAGGACCTCAGCCAGCATCACCACCAACATCGGTACCCCGCAGGGCTGCGTCCTCAGCCCTATTCTCTACACCCTCTTCACCTACGACTGTGCCGCCTCTCACCCCGACAACACCATCATAAAGTTTGCTGACGACACTGCTGTGATTGGACGCATCACCGGCGGAGACGAAGCAGCTTACAGGAGGGAGGTGGAAGGCCTGGTGACATGGTGTGGAGTCAACAACCTCACCCTGAACACAGATAAAACCAAGGAAATGATAGTGGACATGAGGAGGGAGAGGGAACCTCATCAGCCACTGTCTATCCAAGGCCGCAAGGTGGAGAGAGTGAGCAGCTTTAAATATCTGGGGGTCCACATCAGTAGTGACCTCACTTGGACACTTAACACCACACAGGTGGTAAAGAAGGCTCAGCAGCGGCTGTACTTCCTGAGGAGGCTGAGGAAATTTGGCATGTCACCCAAGATTCTCAGCAACTTCTACAGCTGCATCATTGAGTCCATTCTCACCACCTCGATTACTGCGTGGTATGGCAGCTCAACGGTGAATGACCGCAAACGCCTGCAGAAAGTAGTGAAGACCACATCAAAGATCACGAGGACGCCACTACCATCTCTGCAGAGCATCTACCATCGGAGAGTCCACAATAGAGCTGCCGCCATCATAAAAGACCCTACACATCCCCAACACGGACTGTTCACACTGCTGCCTTCAGGACGGAGGTTCAGGAGTGTGAAATGCAAAACCACCCATTTCAAAAACTCTTTCTACCCCACTGCCATCAGACTGCTGAATGCTGCTAAGGACTGAGCAGACCCCCTGGGGTCACTTCACACTGTTACTGCACCTTACTGTTACTTTACTGTTAACTGTTAATACTTGAATCTTGCTATTTGCACATTATTTCATTTCACTTCATACTGTAACTGCACCTTTATTGTTACTTACTTTTTAATGCTTAATGCTTTTAATGCTTTTTTTTTTAATGCTTTTTTTTTTAATGCCTATTTTGACTATTATTATAGACACCCGGTGAGAGCAGCAAAGAAGAGAATTTCATTGCACAGGGAAATACGTTTCTTACTGTACATATGACAATAAACCTTTTGAACCTTTGAATATATATATATATATATATATATATATATATATATATATATATATATATATATATATATATATCATCGATTTTTGGACGTATGAATCGATCTGTGGGATTTAAAATCGATAAAAAAAAAGCGGTGAATCGATCTTTTCAACCCAGCACTACTGACAACATATTAAATTCCAATTATAAAAACTTTTCCCCCACTTTCCTGTTACACTGAGGCTTGTAAACAGTTTGTAGTTTCTAAACAGTTCCAATGAAAGCTATTAAATTTTCATTGTGAAAATGAGTGAAAATGAATTAATATATTCCGTTCGTGTACTAATTAAAAGGCAGGAAACGCATAGAAACGGCGTTAACCGGTTACCACTTTCGCTGCATTTGTTTTGCGCCTGTCACACCGGACACCAGGGAAAGGCGGCGTAGGACTACACTGAGCGAGCCGCATTACTGCCGTAACTTCCATCAACAAAGTGAAGCGTCAGGAAAAAAACTCTGCTGCTTCTCAGTACTATGTAAAAGCTAGCAAGAAATAAACACCTCTAAAACTAAAAACGCTGTTTTTACAACCTAGTAAAACCTCTGATGTGATTTAAAAGACATTTAGTAGACAGTAGCTCAACCTGTTCTGTTTAGTTTTTGAGTGGCGGGGGTGACAGCCAATCAGAATAGAGCTACACTGTGACATCACAGTCTAGTTGATAGCTGCAAACTCAGTTTTTGGAACCTAATAATTACTTAAACAACTGCAAATTATACAGAACACATACGGCCGAGGGCATTTTAGCATTGTGTTATTTTTGCTTGGTGTTGTGAGCTGGAGAGCTTCTTAACAGGCTTCATGTGATCACTAGTTGTCAATAATCACGTGTGTAAAGTTGTGAATGTCACAGTGTCAGCAGAGCATGTCACCTTTTCAACATCAGTGTGTGTGTGTGTGTGTGTGTGTGTGTTTAACGCTGTTCTGAGCGCGCAGCGTGTTGGCCTCACACACTCACACTCCGTCGCTCCCATGAACATTTATCCAGTTTCATGATTAATCTGTTTAACAGTGTACTGAATAAACTGTCCCTGTGTGTTTCCACATCATTTCCACTCATCTCCAGCATAATTTCTTTCCTGTGTTCATGGGTTAGCCCCTCCATGAAGCGTCAAAACAAGCTGTTGTTTCTAATGATGCAAAACATGCGAGAGAGGCTCACTAACCATAGGTCTCAGTTTCAAGATGGCAGCACAACTTGAAAATCCCCCATTGCTAGTGCTGAATCTGTGGTGTGTTGCCTTGGGTCCTGTCTAGTTTCTGTTTTTTCTCTCACCAGGTGGTTGGACACGGAGCTGATTGGGGATTATCACACCTGTCACTCATCACTGTGCACAGTATTTAACCCGGTTCAACACATCCACCTGCGCCAGAAACTCAGTTTCCTCAACCTGGTACCTGGCCTCTCTATCTGATTTGTATAGAGTTTTTGTGCATTCCTATGCAGTTTTTTCTGCCTTCAGGCTTGACGTCTTTACGCTTCTACTGATCTCAGTTGTTAATTGACAGTCGTGAGCGCTCTGTCACCCGTGTGCTCATCCACTTACCTGTCTGTCGTCTTCCCTCCAGCCTCTGTCAGCTCCGTAGAAGACCACCTGGCCCCGATCACAGATCCATCTGAACCTCGCTTCAAACTGGACTCTGGGCTGACGAATACGGCTCCATATTTTCCACCGCTGTGCGGGCCACGTTTCCACTCCTCAGGCCACCTTGCATCATCCAGATTTGGTTGCATATCTTTCATCAGTCTTGTAATAAACCTTGTTATTCATCCATTTTCCCTTTTGGGTCCAATTCAGTCCGGGCAGATCATAACAGGAGTTTCTGGCCAGCATCATGGATCCAGCAGGAACGGACCCAGTCCAGCAGGGCCATTTCTCTGCAGGGAGAGTTCCTGGGGAAGCACCAAGAACAGCTGAACACTCTTCTGGAGCAGGTTCAGACACTCACACAACAGCTGGCGCTTTCACAGGCACATCTCACAGCACTCACCACACAGGTTAAGCAGCTAAAAAAACACCCCCCCACCCATTCCGTCTCCTCCGGTATCAGTAGCAGCTTTGCTTCCTCTGGTTTCAGTAACGGCACCTGCAGTGACAGTCCAGACCCAGGAACCCCACATTTGCCACACAGATCCATTCTCCGGTGATGTAAATACTTGCTCAGCTTTTCTGATGCAGTGCTCTTGGTTTTTTCTCAGCGCCCCTCCCACTACGCAACTGATTCCAGCAAACTGGCTTATGTGACCAAGCTGCTCCGTGGGGAGGCTCGTACCTGGGCCACCGCACTTTGGGATAATGAGTCCCCACTTTTATATTCGTACCAAACTTTTGTGCGTGAATTCAGACTTATTTTTGATCATCCCATGCGGAGGCACGCCACCTCACAGCGCCTCCTGACCCTCTGACAAGAGCACCGCAGTGCCGCGGAGTATTCCGTCGACTTCCGCGTGCTTGCCGTGGAAGAAGATTGGAATCCCGAGGCGTTGCAAAGTGTTTATATCCACGGCCTGTCAGAGGCTCTCAAAGACGAGCTGGCGGTACAGGATGAGCCAGCTGATCTTGATCAACTTATTGCTCTGGTCATTAAAATCGATAACCGTTTAAGGGAACGTCGGCGGGAGAAAAGCTGGAGAGCTGACCGCATCACACCCACCTCGATCCCTTCGTGACATGGACTTCTCTGCCGAGCTCCGCTGGGCCTCTTCTCTCCAGTCCTCCAGCTCCCCCTGCTGACAAACCCATGCAGTTGGGCAGGGCAAAATTATCCCCAAATGAGCGGCGTAGGAGGCTGGAGTATGTCTCTATTGCCGAGCTAAGGGGTATGTACTTAACTCCTGTCCCATGCGGCCAAAAGAAAAGGCTCATCCATAACATCTGGGCTTTGGGTGAGCCAGGTCCAGTTCACGGGTTTTAATACATCTCGCACCCAAGTCCCGGCCACAATCCTGTTTGGTCAGCTTACACTCTCATTACCTGCACTAATAGACACTGGGGCTGAGGGAAATTTCTTAGATCTCAAGGTGGTGACCGAAGCACGCATTCCGATAAAAAGTACTCCCATCACCTTTAAATGTGCACGCTTTAGACAGCACCTCCCTGACCCCTTCACCCACCAGACCGAAGCAGTGACACTGGTGGTGTCCGGCAACCACCATGAGACGATACATTTTTTTGTATTTTCCTCCACATCCCCACTGATGTTAGGACATCCTTGGGCTGTACTACACAGTCCCCGAATTGACTGGACGACCGGGACCATCACCCATTGGAGTGAAGCCTGCCTCAGATGGTGCCTTCGTTCCTCGGTTCCGCCCGGCAGTGGTGCTGGGGAGGGTCACTCCACACCACCTGATCTTTCGTTAGTTCCTGAAATTTATCACGACCTTGCTGAGGTGTTCAGCAAAGATCATGCTCTGTCACTCCATCCTCACAGACCATAAGTTTCCTTCTAGTCGGTTGTACAACTTGTCACGCCCGGAGAGGGAAGCGATGGAGATCTATATCCGGGACTCCCTGGCCGCCGCCAGGCTGATTCGGCATGCGTCATCACCACTACGGGCAGGCTTCTTTTTTGTTGGCAAGAAGGACGGTACCTTGCCCCCGTGCATTGATTTCAGGGGGCTGAATGCCATCACAGTCTGCAACCGGTACCCTCTCCCCCTCCTTGATTCCTCATTGACACCCCTGCACAGTGCAAATATATTCACCAAATTGGACCTCAGGAACGCTTACCACCTAGTGCGTGTCAAGGAGGGAGATGACTGGAAGACCACCTTTAACACCCCAGTCGGACACTTTGAGTACCTTGTGATGCCCTTCGGTCTCACCAATGCACCTGCCATGTTTCAGTTACTTGTGAACGATGTCCTCCGGGATTACCGCCACCGTTTCGTATTTGTTTATCTCGATGACATCTTGATTTTCTCCTCCTCGCTGTCCGAGCATACTAAGCATGTCTGTCTGGTCCTCCACAAATTGTTAGAGAACCCGCTTTTTGTTAAGGCAGAAAAGTGAGAGTTTCACAAGGACACCATCTAATTTCTAGGGATCATTGTGTCAGACAACCAGATACAGCCCGATCCGGCCAAAGTAAAAGCAGTGTTAGACTGGCCAACTCCCACCTCAGTCAAACAACTTCAGCAATTCCTCGGTTTCGCCTATTTTTATTGCAGGTTTATCCGCAGTTACAATCAGGTTGCATCTCCACTCACTGCTCTCACCTCAGTTAAAGTCCAGTTTCAGTGGTCCCTGCAGCCTGAAGTGGCCTTCAATCATCTCAAACATCTATTTTCCACAGCCCCAGTCCTTATTCAACCTAACCCAGACCACCAGTTCATTGTGGAAGTGGATGCTTCCGATCTGGGTATAGGAGCTGTGCTTTCCCAGCGGGTGGAGGGTGACGGTCGCCTCCATCCATGCGCCTTCATCTCCCGTCATTTAACTCCTGCAGAACAGAATTATGACACTGGTAACCGGGAACTCCTAGCTGTCAAGGTGGCCCTCAAGGAGTGGAGACATTGGATGGAGGGGGCCGCAGTCCCTTTGTTAGTATAGACAGATCACAAAAACCTCCAGTACATCCAATCCGCAAAACATATCAACTCCTGGCAGGCCAGGTGGTCCTTATTTTTTGGGAGGTTCAACTTCTCCATCACTTACAGACCTGGATCCAAAAATAAGAAACCAGATGCTCTCTCCCGTCTCTTTAGTCCCCCTGGCCATCCTTCATCTTCGGACCTCATCCTTCCTCCATCCTTGGTGGTGGGCACCCTGGAGTGGGACATCAAGAAGATTGTCCGGAGCTTTGGAGCAACATCCCGACCCGGGTGGAGGACCCCCGGGATGGCTGTTTGTTCCACCAGAAGTTCAATCCAAGGTCCTGCAGTTTTGTCACTCCTTCAAACTGGCCTGTCACCCTGGAATCCACAGAACCTTGGACATTCTTCAGCGCCACTTCTGGTGGCCTTCAGTCCGAGGGGATGTCAAGGACTTCGTCCAGGCTTTCACTGCCTGTGCCAGGGGTAAGAGCCTCCACCAGCCCATCTCCGGCCTCCTCCATCCTCTTCCAACTCCCGGATGCCCTTGGTCTCACATTGCCTTGGACTTCGTCACGGGACTTCCCCCGTCCCAGGGAAACACGGTGATACTCACCATAGTTGACTGGTTCTCCAAGGCGGCACACTTCGTGGCTCTGCCCAAATTGCCATCAGCCCTGGAGACCGCCAACCTCCTGGTCCACCAGGTTTTCTGGCTGCATGCCATTTCTTGTGACATTGTGTCTGACCGAGGCCCACAATTCACATTTCAAGTGTGGCAGGCTTTTTGTTCAGCACTGGGTGCTTCAGTCAGCCTTTCATCTGGTTTCCACCCCCAAACCAATGGCCAGGTGGAACGGGCTAATCAGGAACTGGAAGCCGCCTTACGGTGCGTTACGTTCTCCCACCCGTCCGATTGGAGCAACCACCTCCCATGGATAGGATACGCTCACAACACTCAGATCTGTTCTGCCACCAGACTGTCTCCATTCAAGGCTTCGCTAGGCTATCAACCTCCATTTTCCCCAGTCAAGAAGAGGACCTTCCGTGCACCTACATCCCCGATTGTTGTTGTCGGTTGTGGAGAACAGCCCGTTCCGCCCTCCTGCGGACCAAGAAAAGGACCAGATGCCTTGTGGACCCACACAGGGCCCCGGCCCCGGACTACCAACCCGGGCAGGAGGTGTGGTTGTCCTCTCAAGACATTCCACTTCAGACTGAGTCTAAGAAACTGTCTCCCAAATACATTGGACCGTTTGTGGTGGATCGGGTGGTGAATCTGGTTGCTGTTCACCTCTGTCTGCCACGCTCCCTCCGGATCCACCCTGTGTTTCACACCTCCCAATTAAAGCCGGTGCATTCCAGTCCACGCTGCCCACCTGCACCCGCTCCACCTCCTGCCTGCATTGTGGATGGTCACCCGGCTTGGACGGTTACAAAGATCCTAGACATTCGCCGCCGGGGTCACGGTTTTCAGTACCTGGTGGACTGGGAGGGCTATGGGCCTGAGGAACGTTCCTGGGTGTGGCGGGACTTCATCCTGGATCCTGCCCTCATCCGAGATTTCTATCGGGATCAACCTGATCGGCCGAGTAGGTCGCCTGGGGGCTCCCACTGAGGGGGAAGTACTGTGGTGTGTTGCCTTGGGTCCTGTCTGGTTTCTGTTTTTTCTCTCCCCAGGTGGTTGGACACGGAGCTGATTGGGGATTATCACACCTGTCACTCATCACGGTGCACAGTATTTAACCCGGTTCAACACATCCACTTGTGCCAGAAACTCAGTTTCCTCAACCTGGTACCTGGCCTCTCTATCTGATTTATATAGAGTTTTTGTGCATTCCTATGCAGAGTTTTTTCTGCCTTTAGGCTTGGCGTCTTTACGCTTCTACTGATCTCAGTTGTTAATTGACAGTTGTGAGTGCTCTGTCAACCATGTGCTCATCCACTTACTTGTCTGTCGTCTTCCCTCCAGTCTCTGTCAGCTCCGTAGACGACCACCTGGCCCCGATCACGGATCCATCTAAACCTCGCTTCACACTGGACTCTGGGTTGACGAATATGGCTCCCTATTTTCCACCACTGTGCAGGCCTCTCTGCATCTCCACTCCTCGGGCCACCTTGCATCATCCAGATTTTGTTGCATATCTTTCATCAGTCTTGTAATAAACCTTGTTATTCATCCATTTTCTCTGTTCTCTGCATTTTGAGTCCAGTTCAGTCCGGGCAGATCATAACAGAATCACTTAAACAGAATTCTCAGTGTTCAAATTGCCTTTTTTTTTTACAAATGAAAAAAATGACACATTTACAAATGTAGATTTATTTGTAAAAACCAACACATACATTACAGTAACTTGTGTGTTGTTATACATATATATATATATATAGAGAGAGAGAGAGTCATTTCAACTTGTAATTTAGCCAAAATATGTAATTGCCTTTAATGTTATCAGGACAGAGTCATTTCTAAAATATGAATTTGAGCACAATAAGTGGAGAGCTTCTACTTGTGCAAATGTCTTTTGACTTTGACTCGTGGACATTTTTAATGATCCGTTCATTTATTGTTAAAATATAAAATGAAACAGCTTTTTAAAAAATAATAAAATAGTTGCTGTTGAAAGAGCCTTTTATTTAGAAGCAGGTGATGTTCTGCTGGATTCTCAGGACCAGATGAAGGTCTCTTCTGCAGCTTTGACCTCTGGTGGTTTTGCTGAAAAGCAGAGATGTTTTCTTTCGACTGGACTTCGTGGTGTTCAGCTCATCAGTAGAAGTTTGGTTGTCTGCACAGCAAATGTTCCTGATTGGGACAAATAAAAATATTTCTTTAAATATAAAGAAACACTAAACAGTTTAGATATAAAAAAAAAAGGGGGAAAAATGGGGGGGAAAAAAACGCATGAAAAAATGTTATTTAAAGTTGAGCTTTTGTGGTGTCTGAAAAAAGTTGTAGCTTTATTTGGTAAAAATAAAAAGACTGAACCATTTAGAAATTAAAGTGTTCACTCAGATCAACTGTGCTAAAAGGCTACGCTAACGTTAGTCGATCAATAAACCTTCACAGCAGTTCAGTAAACGTAACATTTTACTTTTATTTTATTCTCACCTCGATAAGGCTGCAGAACTAAACTCCGTTGGGCAAACTGGGACTTCACATATATATCCAAAAAGTGGGAGATTTCAGACTGAGTGGGTTTGCTCCATCACCCCGGCTGCCTGCCTCAGTCTGCCCAGGGATGATGCCTGAAGGCCGGCTTCTCCGTGCGGTTTGGTCCGCTGTCGCGGTTCGATCGTCGGTCCTCCTCGTCCATCCTCCTCCTTGTTCGGTGTCACTCCAAAAAGTAGCTGGGAAAAAAGCTTCTCCCAGCAGAGTGATGGAGAATCGTTCTGCTGCTGTTTTTTAAAGCTTTTTTTGTGGTTCAGGCGACGCAAATTCAAGATGGCGTTCACTGAACTTTTTCAGATTGTGGAAACAGCCAGAGTGTGATGTGGCAATCTCCGCCCCCCACCTTTTTTTTTTTTTTTTGCCGCTTCCAAAGTGACGCATCTGACGTCATCCGACGGATCCCGATCCGTTGACGCATTGGCCTGACAGATTCAGTGTGAAAGGCCCTTTTTTCATTCCAAGGAAAAAGACGGAATGACTGGAGCAGCGCGACTGCATCAAATTTTTCCAGAAACTGGGCGACAGCCAGGTAGAAACCATTCGGATTATTCAGGCGGCTTTCGGTGACGATCCTCTGGGCATCACACAGATTAAGGAGCGGTACAACCGGTTTAAAGACGTCCACACAACGGTGGAGAGCGAGCCACACTCCGGTCGGTCATCAACATGCTGAAATGACAAGATCATTTCCAAAGTGAACGCTGTGGTGGTGTGGGACCGTAGTGTGACTGTCCGAGAAATTGCGGAAGAGGTGGACATCAGCACTTTTTCGTTACATTCCACTGTGACAGAAGATTTTGCCATGAAAAGAGTGGCGGTAAAATTCATGCTGCTGCTGATGGCGCAGCAAAAGCGCCTCCGTGTTGAAGTCTCACAGGACATGTTGTGACATGCCAACCTCTTCCACAGTTTCTCGGATAGTCACACGACTGAAAAGTCACCGAAAGCCGTCTGAATCATCCGAATGGTTTCCACCTGGCTGTCGCCCAGTTTCTGGCAAAATTTGATGCAGCACTGCTCCAGTCGTTCCGTCTTTTTCCTTGGAATGAAAAAACACCGAGTGCACGACACACACCTCACACAAAGGCTGCTTACCAGAAAATGACGCAATCGACAGGCGTGAAAAAATTCACGCATGCGCACGAAGGTTCAAGGTTTGCTCATGCAAGCACACGTGATTCAAATCCATCAGGTTTTTGCAAAAAATAAAAAGGTCCGATACTTTTCTAACAGACCTTGTACAATAACCTTTCCAAAACTGTATTGTTCAGCAAATCCCACCCCAAAAACATTTCCCACAAAATTATAGAGTGAACCTGACGAAAACAGTTGACATGTCCTCAACAAAACCTGGACCAGTGCCTGACTCATGTTGTCATGAGTTCTATCTAATCTAATCTAATGACAAACATGGGCTGGATTGGTGAAACAGAGCCGTGTACACTCACTGGTGAGTGGAAGGCTGATGTGTCCATCAGACTTGCAGCTTCGTGATAGGAGAACATGAACGGGCCTGCTCCTAAACCCAGCTCCTCCAGGTCCTCCTGCAAAATATTACGGGTGGCCTCCACAAACTCTGGGAGAGAAACAAGCATAGGCTGAAATGTTGTGTTGCATAGACATTGGTGATGACATAATGATTTGTCTGGCACATGAAGAAAGTTGCATTTAAAGAACAAAGCGGTGAGCTTTATTTGACTCTGTAAATGGCCTCAGGGCTTTCTCGTATCACTCTGGTTTCCTCCCACCATCTAACACATGCTCATGAGGGTCTGCTCCAGTCTCTGCTCCTCATGCTTGGACTGTGTCTAACTGTCACTCAGATGATTAAATGACAAATATTGTTTCTCCAGAATCAGAATCAAATGTATTACCAAGAAAGTTCTCACATACAAGGAATTTGATTTAGTGTTATAGGTGCATAAACAATAAAAACAAAAGGAAAAAAATACTTCTGTAAGAAGTGAAGGAGTCAAATAGACAAATGGGCAAAACTATGTTTACTGTCAAATACATACAGTGGAATGGGGCTGTGCAGGCATGTAGATGTACAGCACCTTTCAGTCTGTACTCTGTGGGAATGGGAGGAAGGGTAAATGGGGGTCTCTGGCATTATTTATTAGTCTAGCTGCAGATGGATAGAAGCTGTTTTTGTGTCTCAAGGTTTTAGTCCTGTTCAGCTGTCTTCCAGAGGGGAGGGTGACAAAAAGTTTATGTCCTGGGTGAGAAGGATCGGCCACTATCTTCCCTGCTCCCCTCAGGGCCCTGGAGGTGTACGGGTCCTGTAGGGATGGCAAATTGCAGTTGATCACCTTCTCTGCTGAGTGGATGACATGCTGCAGTCTGCTCCTTATCAGAGGCAGCAGCGTACCAGACGGAGGAGGACATGATGGACTCAATGATGGCAGTGTAGAAGTTCACCATCATTGTTTCTGGCAGGTTGAACTTCATCTGCTGCAGAAAGTACATCCTCTGTTGTGCTCTCTTGACGAGAGCGCTCATGTTCAGCTCCCACTTGAGGTCCTGGATGATGGTGATCCCCAGGTAAAGGAAGGGCTCCACAATGGCGACTGGGGAGTCACACAGGGTGATGGGGGTGGCCAGGACTGGGTTCTTTCTGAAGTCAACAACCATCTTGCCTGTCTTGAGGGTGCTGAGCTCCAGACTGTTCTGTTTGCACCAGGACACCAGATGGTCAATCTCCCATCTGTAGGCAGACTTGTCTCCATCAGAGATGAGACTGATGAGGGTCGTATCCCTCATCTGCGTATCCATGTATATACAACGACATTAAAGGCTCTTCTTCTTTTTCTTCTTCTTCTTCCATCAACTCATCTTCCTTCCAGCTCCCCACTTTCTCAGCTGAAAATACAGGTCTTCCACCTGTCAACTGGACCTCCTCCCTACGCAGTTTATTAAAGCCTGTCTCCCCTCGCTGGTCCCCCTCATTTCTGCCATGATCCACTCCTCTCTCATCACTGGAACTGTCTCTATATCCTTCAAAACCGCTGCCATTACTCCAATTTTGACAAAACCTAGCGCTGACCCTTCCAAAGTCATTAACTACCATCCTATCACCAATTTACCCTTCATTTCATTCAAAACTTTTGAAAAAATAGTTACCTCCCAGCTTCACTCTCACCTGTCCCACAACAACATGTACGAACAGTTCCAGTCTGGTTTCCAACCGCTTCATAGCACTGAAACAGTACTCAATAAAATCACAAATGGTCTCCTCATGCCAGCTGATTCTGGACTCCTCACAATCCTCATCCACCTCGACCTGAATGCAGCCTTTGATACCATCAGTCAGTCCACTCTCCTCAATAGGCTATCTTCCATTGGCATAACTCACACTCCATTAGACTGGTTTACGTCCAGTGGTGGACACAGTTCTGCTAAGCCAATAATTAGCAAAGCTAACTTTTTGTTAGCAGAGTAGCTTTCCAGCTAACTTCAAAAACCATCAGAGGACCAATTAGCTTCCGCTAAATTTCATTCCACTAATTTAAATCACTATTTTTTTACATAGTTAGTAAAGGTGAAAAACATTTATACAAAGTCTGTTAGAAAAGTATCTGACTTTATTATTTTTTTCAAAAACCATATGGATTTGAATCGTGTGATTGCATCAGACAAGCTTGAACCTTCGTGCACATGCGTGAGTTTTTTCACGCCTGTCGGTGGCGTCATTCGCCTGTGAGCAGGCTTTGAGTGAGGAGTGGTCCACCCCTCTCGTCGTTTTTTTCATTGTTTAGGAATGGCTCAGAGACTGCCGCTTTGCTTGATTAAAATTTTTTCAGAAACTGTGAGGGACATCCAAGTGGACACCATTTGAGAAATTCAGATGGTTTTTGGTGAAAATTTTATGGGCTTCAAAGAGATTACAGAGTGTTACTGTCGCTTTAAGGATGGCCCCGAGCGGCTGATGGCGCGCCGCGCTCCGAAGCCACCATCGCCAGGCTGAATGACCATTTCTTTCTAAACGGATGGCTGTATGGATCCGTGACCATCGTGTGCAATTTCTCTGGTTATCACAAGAGCTGGACATCAACCATTTTCCGGCAGATTTCACTTTTAACAAGAGATTTTGTCATGGAAAGCCGAGCGGAGGCTTTGCGCGTCACGATGGATTCGTTGCTGGAGCGAGACAAAACCACCTCCATTTTGGTCTCACAGGACGGCTTTGAGATGGCGTTCAGACAGCTGTCGGTGGTTTTTCAGTCGAGTGATTATCTGAGAAATTGTGGATGTGCCTGGACATGCCAGAACATGTCCTGTGAGGCTTCATCACGGTGTTGCTTTGCGCCATGCGGCACCGCCGCAACGCGCGAAGCCTCTGCTCCTCTTTCCATGACAAAACCTCCTGTAACAGTGGAATGTGCCGTTCATTTCCAAACTGGATGCAGTGTTTTATCCGGGATGTCATCTGGCTAGCACAGGAATTGTGAAAAGACATGGACATCAGCACTTTTTCGGCACATTGAGACAGACGTGCGGAGGAATTCCGCGCGTCGCGGCGGTGCCGCATGGCGCAAAGCAATGCCGTGATGATGTCCAGCTCTTGTGATAACCAGAGAAATTGCACACGATGGTCACGGATCCATACAGCCATCCGTTTAGAAATGAAATGGTCGCTCAGCCTGTCGATGGCGGCTTCGGAGCGCGGCGCGCCATCAGCCACTGGGGGCTGTCCTTAAAGCGACAGTAACACTCCGTAATCTCTTTGAAGCCCATAAAATTTTCACCAAAAACCATCTGAATTTCTTGAATGGTGTCCACTTGGATGTGCCTCACAGCTGAAAAAATTTTGATCAAGCAAAGCGGCAGTCTCTGAGCCATTCCTAAACAATGAAAAAAAAGACAAGAGGGCTGGACCACTCCTCACTCAAAGCCTGCTCACAGGTGAATGATGCAACAGACAGGTGTGAAAAAACTCACACATGCACACGAAGGTTCAAGTTTGGCTGATGCAATCACACGTGATTCAAATCCATATGGTTTTTGAAAAAAAATAATAAGGTCAGATACTTTTCTAACAGACCTCGTAAATCCTAAAATCATACATGTTGGCTCCTGTCTGCTATGTATTTTGTAGCAGTCGGGCAGCTGAGAGCAGCTGAGCTCAACTCAACCCCAGCAGAAGGGGTCTGGCCGCAAGACTGCAAAAACAAACAACAAAAAAAAATCCATTCACAGCATACAGCAGTCGAGCCGTGAGGCCGAAGTCCTCAAAAGGAAAGCAGGTTTGACTTATGGTTTTGATTTATAAACCAAATTAATCCGGATAGTTTAACTACATTAATGTCAAGTCTGTCATTTGTACAAAGTGAGAATATAACATTCATTCATTCATTCATCTTCTACTGCTTAGTCCAATTAAGGGTGGTGGGGGGCTGGAGCCTATCCCAGCAGTCATAGAGCGCGACGCAGGGTACACCCAGGACAGGACGCCAGTCTGTTGCAGGGCCACAAATAGACAAACAGACACACACACACAACCACGGACAATTTTAAAGATTCCAATCCACCTAACCCGCATGTTTTTGGATGTGGGAGGAAACTGGAGCACCCGGAGGAAACCCACGCAAACATGGGGAGAACATGCAAACTCCACACAGGCCACGGGAATTGAACCCACGACCTTCTCGCTGTGAGGCAACAGTGCTAACCACTAAGCCACCGTGCTGCCCACCGTGAGAATATAACACATATCTCTTAATTTTAAAATAATGCTCTAATTTTGAAGTTTTGAACATTAGCACACAGATGCCAAAATGCATTATGGGTAAACTGAGCCTCCGATCACTGATTAGATAATTCATTACATGTAAAAACCACAAGTGTGTGTTGGTTTTACAAATAAATGTGTATTTGTAAAATATGTCATTTTTTCATTTGTGAAAAAAAGGCATTTGTAAAACTGAAAATTCTGTTTGTTAAGCTGCGATTCAGCAACAACCGTGTGAGATAACCAGGCGTCATTTACACTGCCACCCAGTAGATGGGTCAAAATGCATAGAACACTGTCATCTGCCTCATGGCTGAAGCGCTGTATACTGTGAAGGGAAATGACTCTTCCTTACAGCAGTGGGCAGGGCGCACAAAGACTGAAGCGCTAGCTCGTTGGGTTGTCTTGGGTTTGTGATCATCTTTGATTCTAATCAGAAGCATTGGCGGTGCTTAAACCCAGAACAGAGACAATACTGAAAGTTAGCGGTTAGCTGTAGCTTCAG
This sequence comes from Thalassophryne amazonica, assembly GCF_902500255.1. Lineage (NCBI taxonomy): Eukaryota > Metazoa > Chordata > Actinopteri > Batrachoidiformes > Batrachoididae > Thalassophryne > Thalassophryne amazonica. The sequence goes on from NC_047118.1 coordinate 90,963,075, forward strand.
ATAAATCTTTTTGTGTTTTGTTTTTTTTTTAGTTTAGCGTTATAAAAGTTAACTTTTCAGTTCGCTGATTAGCGGTTATCAAAGCTAACTTTTTGGTTAGCTGTGCCCACCACTGTTTACATCCCACTTCTCCGCGCTCAGTTCACCCAACTCAAGTCCTTTAAATCCACCCCCTCCTCCGTCAGGTCAGGTGTGCCCCAGGGCTCTGTCCTGGGGCTCCTCTTTCCCCTTGGCAATATTTTCCACAAATTTAACATCCATTTTCACTGTTATGCTGATGATACACAACTCTACCTTACCACTAAACCCTTGTCTACTCTTCACCCCATCTCCCGCACTGATTGTATCTCTGAAATAAAAACCTGGTTCACCTTAAACTTTCTTAAATTAAACAGTTGCAAAACTGAGGTTCTCCTCATTGGCACAAAGTCCACCTAAACCAAAACTGACAGTTTTTCTCTCACTATTGATAATTCCACCGTCTCACCTTCCCCCGGGTTAAGAGTCTGGGTGTCATCCTTGACAGCATACTATCCTTTCAATCCAACTTCAATAACATTACTAGGTCTGCCTACCTTCCCCTACAAAGCATCAATGCCCTCTGCCCTCCCTTAACCCCACACTACTGTCATCCTTGTTCACAGTCTTGTCACCTCCCATCTGGATTATTGTAATTCTCTTCTCTTCAGTCTCCCTCACAAATCCCTCCGTAAACTTCAACTGGTCCAGAATTGAGCTGCCCACATCATAACTCGAACCCCCTCCATCCACCACATTACTCCTGTCCTCCAACAGCTCCACTGGCTTCCGGTTCCTATTCCTATTTCCTATTCAATTCAAAATCATCCTGTTAACATTCAAGGCCATTCACAACCTCACCCCTCCATATCTGTCTGACCTCCTCCATGTTCCCACTCCCTCCTACTCCCTTGGATCTTCTTCCTCCATCCACCTTTCTGTCCTGCCGCCCATGTCACTACCACAGTTCTGCTCCCCGTCTCTGGAATTCATTACCATCTCAACTCAGAAACAGTAATTCACCCCCCCCCCCCCCCCATTTCAAATCCACTTGATGCCTATTGCTCTGTCTGTTTGAGTGATTTTATTGATTTTTATTGTTGTTTCTTTTTATGGACTTTGTGTATTATTGTATGGTGTCCTTGAGTACTGCCTTCAAATTGAATGTATTATTTTCATTATTATTAATAATATTATTATTGTCTACCCTTAGTATCTTTCCGGACATGGTCTATGGACTACACCAAAACATTATGAGAGTAAAAAAGTAAGTCCCTTCAGCTGCTCCCTTGTTTGCACTCGAGGTCACCACAGCAAATCCAAGGTGGATCTGCAGGTTGAATTGGCACAAGCTTTACACCGGCTGCCCTTCCTGACGCAAATCCACATTACATGGAGAAATGTGGTGTGTAAATAAATACACTCGTATCTAAATGTAAAGTGCATTTATTTATGCAAAATATGACCAGTGCAAAGTGAGCAACATGTAAAATGCTGAACTTCCTGCTAACCTAAATTTAAGAGTTTCCAACTGATAGAAAGGTGCAAAACAGGAAATATGTAAATCATGCTGAACCTTCTAAACATGAACTTAACATGAGTTTCAAAAAGTTATGGCTTGGTTTAAAGATTTTTGGTTAAGAAAAGCAACATATTAACTGTGCTCGGTTTTAGTAGTGTTCTTTGGCTACATTACCACCAGAGCTAACCACTCTCTCTGATGGTGCACTCGTAGCTGGAATAAACAGGTATTTCTTGGCTAATTGACTGACTGAAGGAAAATTTACTTCATGCATTTTCCTCCATGTGAGAGGATTGGTCTGACCATCCACCAGCAGGTGGCCTTGCAAACAGCTGTTGAACTCTGCAGCCAACAGTCCTTCTCAGTTAGCTTCTTGAAAAAGCTTCCCAGGCTTTTCCTTTGCTTCTTTTGTGCATTCCCTACACTCTCTGAACATTCAGTGTCACGGTCAGCTATAGGTGGAGGAGAGCTGATGGGATTTGATGGTGTAGCAGCAGTGGATTCCAGTTCTCTGACAGCTCTGGATTTGAAGGTCAGGATTTCTTCTTGACTCAAATACTGAAGGTGAAAACGCGGGTCGAGGACTGCTGCCATGTTAATGAAGTCTTGGATCTCTGGTGCCTTGTACCTTTTGTTCAGGTAAGCAGTTATTGAACCTCTGATGTTCTTTGTCGTCCTCTTTCCTCAACAGTAGCTCACTGTTGAAGAGATGCAAAGCCGGCTTCAGGCAGGACACAGTCACATACTTCTCAGATGATAAGGCATCAGTGAAGTCCATAAGAGGCCCAAGAGCCTCACTCACAGAGTCGAAAACACCTAAGTGCAGCCATCAAGGCACCAGACTGACCTCTCAGCTGGAAGGACTTTAGCAACAGCTTTCTCTTGCTCAAGTAGTCGTTGTATCATCTTCTGTCTCGACCCCCATCACGTTACAGATTCTGAGGAAGGCCGAGTTCATCTCACACCTTTCTGAGTGCCTGCTGTCTTTTCCAGCTGTGGCAGAATCAACCTACAATCTTTCTACAAGTTCCAACAGCTTTGTCAATCCTGGGATCCTTCATGCTTTCCTCTGCAAAAAAAAAAGTAATGAAATAAATATTTATACATTCAATATTTCTACAATCTGCTGTAGCAGCTGTTGTCAACCAAGACTGTGCTCCATGATCAGGCTTGTGTTTGTTGTTTTTAAGTTGTACTAATTGAAACAACTTAAATCTTCTTGAATTAAAAACTGTTGTATGCTTTTATCCAAATGCTCACGATTTCACAAAGAACTTTTTTCAGGTGTTAGTTTTTACTCTGTGCATTTACAGCATTACAACATGAAACTGTAAAAAAAAAAAATATATATATATATATATATAAAAATACACAAAAAGTTAGAGATATTCTGCTTTCATTCTAAATTTCAGACAAATTTTAAAATGCACTAAAATCTTTATAGATCAACTTAATGTGCATTCAGAGTTCAAAAAAGGAATTTAGAATGAAAGCGTAATATCCCCAACTTTTGTATATACATTTTTACTTAATTTTCAATGTAAAAAAAAAATGTAATTTGTTTTGTAATTGTTTGGAGAAAAACACATATAACAAAGCTAAAAGCAGTAAAAGGTGCAGTTGAGGGAAAAAAGCGCGCTCACCGATGGCACTGTGCAGCGAGTGTCCAAAGCCAGTCTGGTCCACTCGGTCAGGGCTGCAGCTTTCACAACGTTAGAGCCACACACCTGTTTCTCCTCGTCCAGCTCCCACTCATTAAGACACTCCTTTGAGATGTTTTCTCCTGTGTGATCTCCAGAAAAGAACGTGTTTGGAGACAGGAGGATGTTAAAGTCCAGTCACTGGTTCTGTCGTGAACACTGAGGCTGATGTCTGGTTCAGTCACTCGACTGCTCCACAAATCTGTCGTCGAGGAAAAAAACCTGCACTGTCGTCATCGCTGCTTTTAGTTTTTCGTGACATTCTTGATATGATGTAGGAATGGTGGTTCTGAGAAATATTTTCATGAAGGCATTATGTATCTGGGCTCAGATTTGCAGAGGAGGTGATTAAATGCTTCCTTTTCTTGTCTTTGGGTCACGGCCTCAGTCAGTTCTCGCCCTGGTTTACTTTTCTTGTCCTAAGGAATGCTGTGAGCAAATGCATTTTGTATTTTCCACTGAGAAAGTTTTGACTGAGCT